>NW_025543554.1:0-298734 GCF_018350155.1 Leopardus geoffroyi | reverse complement strand
AAGGAGGCAGGAGCAGGGCATTAAATGAAAAGAAAATGAGGAGGTGCACAACTTAAAGACTGTCCTCATAAGACTATTAGATGGATGGGGGTAAGGTAGGTGTGGTTTTCCCTGTTTTCTGTGAGTTAAGAGAATTGCCTCAAGTCCCTGTGGACCTATCTATGACAGGCAGTGAGAGAGAAAGTGGCATCCAGTTCATGAATGAGTGAAGATAGGAGCGGGGAACCTCCTGGAATATTTTTCTTCCCAAGGCCTTCTGAAAATTTCTCTTCAGGATGTTGTCTCTCCTGATGTCCTGATTTGCTTTTTTGCTACCAAAAAGGTGACCACATAAATGTGTCCATTTTCCCTCTTTGCCTGGTTTCTGGGAAGCCTGAAGAGAAAGTTGTATTTAGACTTTGTGGCTTTTTGTCATCGAGGAGTTCTCAGTATCCTCCTTCATTTCTCATGTTGCATCCTTGCTTTTCATGAAGGCAAACTCATCTCCAGTTAGGAATTTAATCAGATATCACTCAATCAATCATTCACATTTTGAGTTTTGAAAAAAAAAAAAAAAGCCCTAGTCTTACATTAAAAAATGATGGGAAAAAAATAATAAAATAAAAAATAAAAAATGATGGGGGCGGGGGGAGGAGAACTTCACATTCTATTCACTCTCTTTACTGTCCACCTAGAAAACCCCATGAGTAAAACCTGCCTGTGTATTTGAAAGTAGATTATCTCCTCTATCCTTCGCATTTGGTAAACTAAACTCTTTGTCTTGCTCATTACATTGTCAAGTTCTTTACGGTGTGGACCAGCTTTAAATTTAATTATGTGTGATATTTAGTAAAGCTTGGCACTCGCTAAGGACAAATGTGAAGGGCAATCCTTCCTGTAGAAATGGTGTCCTAGGAGAAGTAAACTTGCGTTAATCAACTACACTTCCTAACTTAGCTCAATCCTTCACGTGTCTGTGTGCTTAATGCTATGAAACCAGTATGCTCTTAATGACTCTGACAACATTTTGTTTCAACGTAATCAGCATTACCTATGAAATCTTATACAGTGATGCTATCTCTAAAACGTTTTGCAAACATTGTCAGAATCTGGATGATGCCTTGTTCATTTTTTCGTCATTTTTCATTCAGCAGGAGAAAAGTTTAAAAACAGATCGGTAATTCTCAGAGTTGGTGCGCATATGAATCGTCGGAGGGGGGGTTTGCTAAAAATGCAGTTTCTGCTCTCACCGCTACCCTTAGTTCCTACTTACTAAATGAAAATTATGAGGGTGGAGCCCAAGAACCTGTATTTTATGTACCAGAATGCTTCTTAGCTGGAGAATTTTTGTTTCTTATAGACTGTGAGGAAGGTCGGGCAGGATAGGTCATGAAAATGGGCAAGAAATGAAGGTAATTATTAGGATTCTGGGGAAGTCTTGCAATGGTTTACGTTCAGACTCACCAGCATTCAGTATTTCAAATTACAGATGAGGAAAGCAGAGACTCAAAATCGTTATGGGTTAATAAGTAGCATAAGCATTTTTATGGTACTACTATACTATTATGTCCTAATCTCTGTGCATTTATAGATATCATTCTCACAGTTGTAGCACTATTCTTTCCCAATAGTCAGTGAATGTCTCTGGGGTAATGAGTAAGCCTTATTTATCCTTAGATCTTTAGTGCTTGCAAAGTGCTTAGCGTAGTAAAGGCATTCGGTCAATAGATTAATGAATGCATTCATGTATTCATTCATTCCACAAATATCTGTTGAGTGTCCACCATGAATCAGGCACTGTTCTAGGTGTTATGAATGACACAACTACCTGAGCAAACAAAATCCTCATCTCCAGGTTGTTTCTTCATAGGAAAATTAATCATAATATTGTCTTTCTGCCTCTCCAAGGATTTAGAGGATGACAAATCAGATGTCTATGAAGTGACTCAAGGCTTTTTAAGGAAAGAATGAAAACAAAAACACAGACAAGACTGTTTTACAATCCTGAAAGAAAACACCAAATATTATATGCCTGCACTGTTCTTTTGGGCTCTTATTTTTAATAAGTTTGCCAGCGATGAAAACAACTTAAAATTTGTCTCTGTTGCTAGTAAATAAACTGGAATTAAATGAAGCTGATGAAGCATTATGCCAATAGCTCACTGATCATAAGCCATTTGATATTTCAATTTCTGCCGGCCGAGTTTACTCTCAGGAAGTATCACAAACCCTACCTGACCTCTTGCTCTTCACTGGTCAGGCCCAGTCCAAATGTGTGGTGGATATCATAGCAGGAATTGCTGTCTTCCAGCAGCCTAGGGTGTGGTCAGGACAAGAAGCATACCTTAGTTCGTGGCACCCAAAAAATCCGGTTCCTCCCTTATATCCTGATGAATGCTGAAAAAAAGACTTACCCGACTTTCTGAAACTCTCTTCTCCAAGTAGTCCCAAACATACCTGATTTTCCGCACTTGGATATATCGCAGCTGCAATTACAAATGTGATAGAACAGATGTCATTCACCAAGAAAGCCCATCAGGGGAGGTGAGGGCTTCTTGTTAGGGGTCCCCACGCAGCTCTCACTTGCCTTGATACATTGTTGTAATTCCCAGCCCAGCAGCCTCACTTGCCTTGACACACTGTGGTAATTCCCAGCCCAGCAGCATGACATTCAGAACTTTCCTCCAATAAACATTTGCAGTATTCTTTTTTAGCAAAGACATGCCATAACATTGCGCTCAAAATTGCTTACTTTTAATTCTGGCTTCAATACCGCATTGTTAATGACAGAGTGGCGGTCAGCCACCAGGGGTTCTTCTGGGTTCTTGCTTATAGGAAACTTCGGTGTAGCTAAGTAGAGGCATATAACCTTCTTCCTCGTATATCTTTGGAATTCATCCTAGAGAAATCAATCCAGCCCATGAAATTCTCAAATATTATTTATTCAATAAGTCACTCAATCAACCAAATACCTACCTAGACCAGAGATTCTCGAAGTTTGGGCTACAGAGGATCAGCATTAGCTTGAAACTTGCTAAAAATGCAAATTCTCAGCCCTACCATAAGCCTACTAAATCAAAAATTCTGGGGTGAGGTCAGCAGTCTGTGTTAAGGAGCCCTCCAACTAATTTGAGAACCACTGTGCTAGAGAATAAAAAGACACACTTCACAGGAAAGGTTTTTTTTTTTTATGAAGAAAACAGCTTCTGGCTATCTTAACATGACATTTAAGGGTTTAAAATCTCTACCTCCCCTCAAAATTTGTTTTCTAAAAAAATTGAAAAATATCTAAAAATACATCCTTCCTGTGTTATGTCTTTAAGAGTTGTAATACCAACAGCCACTACTAATGTAATGGCTAAGGAAACTGAAAATTAGCCTGACGTAGTAGTCATTTCCCCAGAGTGACATGGAGGAAATGTCCTTCCTTCCTGAGTCAAAGTAAGAGAGGGCAAGTAAGTTCCAGGATACTATTGCCATCTACTTGGGGACAAGAAAACTCAAGCAAAGATCTCTGGAACACCAGCCAGCCATTGGTGGCACCACCAATGAAATGCTGAAGGGCACGTACCGTTGTTCTTAGCAAAATAGTGTCTGCTTCTTGCAAAGAGCATGGGTTGCAATTAGCCCACACTCTCCACTGGGGCTTCCAGTAGAACACCAGCAGAAGAACCCCACATGTCAGCATGGTTGTTATAAGGCACAGAGCTCTGCGTAGATTCTGGGTCCGGTAACCAAACACCTCCTGGAGAGTAAAGAAAACATGACTCTATTTTTCTTTTTTTACATAAACACATCATTTTGTTCTAAGAAACACAAGCTTTAGATGCAGGGGTGTTGGGAGACAGATCTGGTTTCGGCTGGTTGAAACAGACCGATTGTTCACAGCTGTCAGCTGATACAATTAAAAAAAAAAAGACCCATTTGGCTAACTTGGCATATGGAGCTAAAACAGACGGACAGACCAAAGAATGAGCAGATTTATTTGGTTCTAGTTTTAGGAGTCACCCCATGATTTGGACCAGATTCACTTTTTTTAGGTATAAAGTTTAAAAATATATTAATGTAAATTTACTGGTGGAAGATGAAACAAATGGTGGGATGATACAAATTAAGAGATTATCTGTGAACATGAAAGATTTTCAAAAGACAGCTTATAGGAATTTACCCTGATGGTAACATGCTGAAATATTTCTACTTTTAGTAGTAAGGGAGTTGATATTATCATGAAATGAGTAAAGACTTTGAGACTCGGTTTTAGAAGGAAACAGTCGAAAACAATATATACCTTTATTTCAAACAAATTTCTAATTTCTCTCTTCCACAAAGAAGTGTCACAGCATTGGTTTTTAAATTTCAAAAACTTGATTTTTAGTGTACTTGGGAGACCCAGAAGAATGTTGATTATGAATGACATTATTACTATACTGTTATTTTACCTTCTGCTGTTTTGTGTGTGTGTGTGTTTCTAAGACTCTGACTTCCATGTCCACATCACAGAGATGTAATGTTACGAAATGAGTTTTTACTGAATTTCTATAGCATTTTTAGTGACGAAATCTTCTGGAATTTTATGCCAGTTTAGATCATGTTATAATAAATCTCTTGGCTTAATATTTGGAATAGTTTTCATCTTCAGTTATCATTTTCATTAATTTTTTCTAGTAAAGAACTCTGGTAAATGAAGATTTTAATAACAGTTGTTGAAAGTAATCCTTAAACATGATGGAAAGGTAACAGGTAGCAAAAATGTTTGAGTCACTGCTCTACTGGGTATTAGCTATGTGACCTTAGGTAAATCATATTGTAAGGGTTAAATTGTAGTGTAGGGCTAACAGGAAGCTTGAAAAATAACAGCTTTGTTCTGACACTGAAGGTGAAGGGATAACAGCCTTGCTTTACTCTTGTAAATCACATTTCATACTCTTGTAAATCAGGCTTTATCAGTGAAGGAAAACAAAAGCTCAAAGAAAGCATCAGAGGCAAGGTCAAGGAGATCCACTGGTTGCAACTTAGTGGCAGAAAGTCTAAAATAATCACCTCATTTGGCAACTGTTTCTAACTCATCTGGCAACTGTTTCTAACTCATCTGCAAACTGTTTCTCTGTTCTGTCCCCAGGTAATGATAAAACGATGTGATTGGTTTTAAAAACTCTGTACCCCCGTTGTTCGAGGCCACATTCTTATCGAGTGTTGGTCCCGATCGGTCAGCCTTGCCTCTCATTGTAATAGACTTTGTTGTGACTGTCACTGGTGCCCCTAGCATTCTGTTTCAGGAGTCGTGTGGATGCAATATTTGGTGCATTGGCTGGGAAAGTTAAAGGTCTGAAACAGGGTTCTTTCCTCGGATTGCTCCACCAACCCCTGGGAGGAAGCTCGGGATTGGGAGAGGTAAGGGATTCTTGGGGCGCACCATTTGAATGACTCAGGAGGGTCTGTTGGATGCGCCTATAGACCCAGAGTCAGGGATGCTACCAGGACACCAATGGACCCCATTTGATTTGGTTTTTGTCAAGAAAGATCCTATTTTTCAGGTGACTGCCACGGCCTACTGGCCTTGAGATCTCAAACTGTGTTGTCTTCATGTCTTGTCCTCTTCCTGTTGACTGTGCGTCCCTGTCAGTTTTGCCTATCTTTGTCATGGGTCAAAATCAGAGTACCCCCACCCCTCTGAGTCTCATACTAACTCATTTCTAGGACTATAGGAGAGCTGCCTCAGTTTTCGGCTTCCATGTTAAGAAGCCAGTCCTTCGAACTCTCTGTGAGGTGGAATGGACCAGCTTTCAGTTCGAATCGCCTCCACAGTGGACCTTTGACCTTACTTTGGTACATACGGTTCATGATATTGTCTTTTCTAGGCAGGAAGACCACATTCCATACATTGAGGCATGGAGGACCCTCATTGAAAACCCTCCAGATTGGTTAAAACTTCTCCTTCCCCTTCCCCCTTGCCTCCCTAAAGTACAGGCTTTATCACTCAAAGGCTGCCCATTTGGAGCTCAGAATAAGAATCTTGATGGGACTAGGTGGCTGCCCCCTCTATCACCTGCACCAGAGGAAGAAGAAACGACCCGCCGCCCTATAGTTCTCGCTCAAAGAATACAAGTCAAGATGCTTCAGATCAGGAGGCAAGCCCGAGTCGGGACACTCCCCTGAGCCCGTCTCACACCTGGTCAGGGACTCCCGGAATTCCATCCCCGTCCCACTGCCCTGCCCCTTCTTCCAGGGCCACCCCTGCAGGGTGATGTCCGACCCTTTATGACTTATGTACTCTTCTCCACTAGCGACCTTTATAATTGGAAACTTCAAAACCCCTCATTCTCAGAGAAACCCCAAACATTAATTTCTCTTCTTGAAACTATATTTGTGACCCATCAGCCAACCTGGGATGACTGCCAGCAGCTCTTGCAGGTTCTCTTCACCACTGAGGAAAGAGATAAGATCCGTCGTGAGGCCCAGAAATTAGTGATGGGGCCAAACGGGCAACCCACCGAGGATCCCGCTGTACTTGAGGACGTTTTTCCCTCCTCACATCCTGAAAATTGGGACTGAAACACTCCTCACGGTAGGCGATCATTGACCCTATTTCGCCAGACTCTACTGGGAGGTCTCCCAGCGGCCGCCCGCTGGCCCACAAACATGTCTAAGGTAACAGAAGTAGTTCAGGGGACCGAGGAAAGCCCCTCAGCCTTCTTAGAAAGGCTCATGGAGACGTACCGCACATTTACCCCTATTAACCCTGAGGCACCTGAAAATAGAAGGGCATTAAACCTGGCCTTTGTCTTACAAAGGCCCCAGACATTCGGAAAAAGTTACAAAAATTAGATGGGTTTGAAGGAAAAAATTTATCTGAGTTAGTTGAAATAGCCCAAAAAGTTTTTAACAATAGGGATTCTCAGGAAGAAAGACAAAAAAATTGACTAGGGTGGTAGCGGCTGTCCTGGATGCCCGCGGGGAAGAAGACCCAGAACGTCCAAAGAATTCTGGTCTGGGCAAAAGAAAAAAGACAAAGGGTTAAAGCGCCACTAGGGAAAAACCAATGTGCATATTGCAAACAAGAGGGACACTGGAAAAAGGATTGTCCCAACTTAGCCCCACGCAAAACTCGGCCACTCCAGGTATCTGTAATGGGAGTCGATTCCGACTGACAGGGCCGCGGCTTGGTAGCCCACTTCTGAGCCGTTGGTTACTGTTAATATAGGGGGCCAACCTAAGACTTTCTTGGTGGACACTGGGGCAACCTTTTCAGTTCTAAAACAAGATCCTGGCCCCACCAGGCAAGGAGCAACCCTGGTGCAAGGAGCAACTGGGTCCCAGACTTGTAAATGGACCACTGAATGACAAGTAGATTTAGGCCATAAAACCGTTACACATTCTTTCCTAATCATACCTGAATGCCCCTACCCTGGATTGCTAGGTAGAGACCTACTGCAGTTTGAAATTCACTGAAGGGGGTATGCATATTAAAGTTGGCCAGGATGGCCCAACAACAGTAATGGTGACTGTGCCACTTGGGGAAGAGGGCCTGCTCACTCCAGTGCCTGATAAAAATGTCCATGCAGTCGATCCCCTCCTTAAAAGCCTCCAGGCGGAATTCCCCCAGGTATGGGCCGAGACCAATCCACCTGGGCTGGCAATTCATCAAGCTCTGATAATAGTGGAACTTAAGGCATCCGCGCTTTTGGTAAGACTAAAACATTATCCCATGTCCCGGGAGGCTAGGCGGGGAATCGTCATTCACATCAAGCGTTTGTGCGACTCTGGCATTTTGATCCCATGCAAGTCGCCATGGAACACTCTGCTTCTCCCTGTCTGGAAGCCTTATTCATCCGATTTCCAACCAGTTCAGGACCTAACAGCAGTAAACACCAGGGTAATGGACATTCATTCCACTGTACCCAACACTTATAGTCTCCTTAGTTTGCTTTCCCCTTCTCAGGTGTATTATACAGTTCTGGACTTAAAAGATGCCTTCTTTGCCATCCCGCTGGCCCCGCAAAGCCAGCCACTATTTGCATTTGAATGGACTGATCCTGAAGAGGGAAAAGCCAGACAGCTCACTTGGACGCGACACCCCCAGGGATCTAAAAATTCTACTCTTTTTAATGAGGCCCTGCACCAGGATTTAGAGCCATTTCGAATCTCCAACCCCCAGGTAATTCTACTGCAATATGTTGATGATATCTTGTTGGCGGCCCCTTCTCATTTAAAATGCCTGAGAGCCACCAAAGAACTCTTGAGTCTTCTGCAAAAACTGGGGTACCAGGTGCCAGGCAGAAAAGCACAGATCTGTCATATTGCAGTGACCTATTTAGGTCACAACCTTAAAAAAGGCAAGCGCTATCTCGGTGAACAAAGAATTCAGGCTATATTCGATATTCCTCAGCCTAAAACTCGCAAAAAAGTTCGCGAGTTCCTGGGGGCAGCAGGCTACTGCAGACTATGGATACCTGGCTTTGCTGAACTGGCAGCCCCTTCATATGCCACTCTCAAGGGGTCTCCAGAGTCCTTCACATGGGGGGAGACTCAAACTAAAGGCGTCCAAGACTTATGAGATGCTCTCATGACCCCACCAGCCTTGGCCCTGCCAGATCCCACCAAGCCATTCCATTTGTTTGTAGCCAAAAAAGGGGGGTAGCCAAGGGAGTTCTGACTCAGCGCCTGGGACCTTGGCCCCGACCAGTGGCCTATTTATCCAAACGGCTGGACCCAGTTGCTTCCGGGTGGCCTCCATGCATTTGACAAATTGCCGCCACCACACTCCTAAAGACGCAAACTAACCTTGGGGCAAGCATTGTCTGTCATGGGACCCCATGAAGTGGAGTCTTTACTGCGGGCTCCCCCAGAGCGATGGCTGTCAAATGCTCAGATTACCCAATATAAGGCATTGCTACTCGACCAGCCCCAAATACGTTTTTGTGCCCCCACAGCCTTAAACCCAGCCACTTTGCTGCCCAAAGGACAAGGTCCGCCTCTGCACTCTTGCCCAGAAACCTTGGCGACGATCTCATCCCTCTACTCTGATATTACGGATGTTCCCTTACAAGACCCTGATAGCATGTTTTCAGACGGCAGTAGTTTTGTGTTTCAAGTGCAAAGGCATGCCAGCGCTGCAGTGACAACAGACCGCGAGGTTTTATGGCAACAGACCCTTCCCCTGGAAACTTCAGCCCAGGGCACAGAGCTCATCGCGCTAACAAAAGCCTTAAAACTCAGAAGAAACAAGTCAGTTAATATTTATATGGACAGCCGCTATGTTTTTGCAACCACGCGTGTACACGGATCCATTTATCAAGAGCGCGGTCTCCTCATGGCGGAAGGCAAGCACATCAAAAATAAAGCTGAAATTTTAGATCTTCTAGCAGCCATCTGGGAACCTGCGAAGTTGACAATCATTCACTGCCCGGGACATCAAAAAGGCGACTCCCTAGAAGCAGTCGGAAACCTTCTGGCTGATGCAGCAGCCCGAGAAGCTGCCCTAACTAAAAGTAAAAGTGCCTTGGAGACACCGATCTTGACAGAGCCTTTGCTTCCACTGGAGCCCAGTTACACTCCTAAAGATTTGGAGTGGGTTTCAAGAAAAGGGGGAAGTATGATACCAGGACGAAAGTGGTTTCAGCATCCTGAAGGTAAGATACTCTTACCCATGGCACTCGGGTCGCGCATGATGTGTCAACTCCACTAAGGGAATCATCTGGGAAAACCAAGATGGCGGAATTAGTGCAGAAAAATTTCAGGGCGCAAGGGCTGGGAAAAGAGATTGAAGAGATGGTTGAAAGGTGTGTAAGTTGCGCCCAAGTAAATCAGGGTGCAAGTAAGAAGGTTTCAGAAGCTAAAAGAGATAGAGGAACTGAACCAGGCTGGTTTTGGGAAGTAGATTTTACTGAAATTAAACCAGGGAAATATGGATATAAATACCTGCTTGTTTTTGTAGACACCTTCTCCGGGTGGGTCGAGGCGTTCCCAGTTAAGAAAGTATTAAATGAAATAATTCCTAGATTCGGGCTGCCTCTGAGCATAGGATCAGACAATGGCCCAGCCTTCACGGCGCAGGTGTCCCAGGGTCTAGCCCGGGCATTGGGAGTAAATTGGAAAATTACATTGTACGTATAGACCTCAGAGCCCAGCTCAAGTAGAAAGGATGAATCGGACCCTAAAAGAGACCTTAACCAAATTGTCCCCTGAGACAGGCGAAAATTGGGTTGATGTCCTGCCTTTTGCCCTTTTGCGAGCACGTTGTACTCCATTTGTCAAGGGATTTTCCCCTTATGAAATTTTATTTGGCAGACCTCCACCTATCCTGCCGAGGCTAAGAGACGATGTAATGGAACAATTGGAACGGGACCATTTGCTGGCTTCACTAATGGCCCTGCAACATGTACAAAAGGAAATAACCAGGGCCTTGAAAGAAGCCTTTGCTCATCCTCCTGTTCTTCCTCACCCCTTTCAACCAGGAGACTTAGTCTGGGTCAAGAGGCACAAGCCTAAAATCCTGGAGCTGCACTGGAAAGGACCGCACACCATGATCCTGACTATGCCCACGGCCGTGAAGGTAGATGGTGTCCGAACCTGGATTCATCACTCTCAGTTTAAGAAAAACTGCGTAAAGGCGGGAACACCCCAGACTGATATGAAACCAGACAACGAACAGCAATGGAAGGTCCAAAGGCACCCAGAGGATCTTTTAAAGCTAAGACTGATGCGGGCATAATAATAATTGTCTGGGTTTGTATAATGATAAGTGTGCGGGACTGTACGGAATTGCATCCCCTATCTTTTTGGCCATACCAATGGGAACTCAGGGACACTGTCACGGTGAAGGTGATAGCATCTAATACCTCTTCCACTATGCCTTGTTTTTTGTTTGATTTCTGTGACTTGGTGGAGGACTCCTGGGAGGCTTTAATTACTAATTATAAACAGCCAATGGGCTCCACTCCTCCAGTCCCTGAAAACCCCTATGTGGTTACCTATGGATGTGGACACAGGGATCAAGAACAAAAATTGGCTAACCTACCAGGGTTATACAGTTGCCCTGCAAATAGAAAGGTTGAATGTGAAGGAAAAGGCCAATACCATTGTGCAAAACGGGGTTGTGAAACGCTGGCTCCCTGGCTGGCAGGACAGGGCCATGACTGCTTAATCACCCGCCTTAGAATTCCAGATCCCAAACGTAAGACTCAAGGAAAATGTAACCCAACAAAAATATGTTTAAAAAAAAGGTTTCTAGTTCCAGTAATTTTTCCTCTTCCTGGGACACTAGACACACTTGGGGGGGTTCTCAGAATGTATGCTCCAGGAGTTGACAAGGGCATTTCCTTTACAAAGGGTTAAAAGAAAAACTTCACCCAATCTGGTAGGGCCAAACAAGGACATGATTTTACACCCCCCGCTCTTTCCAACTGTCCCTTCCCAACCTACCACTACGATCAGGTGCCCCCACAAAGTCAGAATTACCAACAACAGGTCATATCCAGAACCCGTTCTCCCATGAGACGCATTGGCTAGATGTAGTAGATTCTATGTATGCTTGGCTACATTCATCTCACACCGAGATTGTACAATATTGTTAGCTGTGTTTAAACCCTAAACCCCCATATTATGTGAGAGTGGCTACAAATGCCAGCATTGGACAAGACATAGAAAAGCATGTCATAAAATTGCTAAATCCAAGCAGGACATTATGCCCTTGGGATTCACGACCAATTTTAACCCTAGGAGACCTCCAAGGGCAGGGTTGGTGCATAGTGTCCCAAGAATATAATTGGCATACCTCCCTTTACAAAAACTCTTGTGCAGAAGTGTATATTCCAAGATCAGATACTGATAGCCCCCAAAAATATAGCATACCAAGCCCTTACTGGAGCCTGGTTTGCTTGCTCATCAGGAATTACCTCCTGCATTGCAGCCACATACATTGGGGTTGGCACCGAGAGAGATTTGTATCCTAGTTCATATTCTCCCACAAATATACCTATATAGCGAAGAAGCAGGGAGACAAGAACATTTACTTCTGTTCGAAGGACATTCCAGGGTGAAAAGGGCAGCACCAGTCCTCATTCCACTCCTAGTGGGACTGGGAATTGCAGGATCCACAGCTATTGGAACTGCTGGACTCATTGTGGGGGACCAAAATTTCAAAACTATAAGCGAGCAAGCAGACCGAGACCTAGGCTACTTGGAAATTTCAATTTCTCGGCTGGAACACCAAGTAGACTCTTTAGCCAAGGTTGTATTACAAAACAGAAGAGGACTTGATTTACTCTTCATGAAGGAAGGGGGTTTCTGTGTGGCCCTCGGAGAAACGTGCTGTTTTTATGCCAATTCCGGAGTAATCTGAGACACTCTCCATTTGGTCAGGGATAATCCTAGGACCAGGGAATGTGCCAGGGAGGCCAGAAATAATTGGTATTGGAGTTTATTCTCTTGGTACCCCTGGCTCACGTCACTGCTCACCGCCATAGCTGGGCCACTGCTATTGTTACTTCTTGGGTTAACCATTGGCCCATGCATAATCAATTGGTTAGTACAGTGTGTCAAGAGGCGAGTTGGTGAAATAAAAATTATGATGATTAGGTCCCACGATGTCACCTTAGGGATTGATTCACTGGCAAAGGATTGATTCACTGGCAAGAAAGGGGGGAAATATAAGGGCTAAATTGTAGTGTAGGGCTAACATGTAGCTTTAAAAATAACAGCTTTGTTCTGACACCGAAGGTCAAGAGAAAACAGCCTTACTTTACTCTTGTAAATCACGTTTCATACTCTTGTAAATCAGGCTTTACCGATGAAGGAGAACAAAAACTCAAAGAAAGCATCAGAGGCAAGGTCAAGGAGATCCACGGGTTGCAACTTAGTGGCAGAAAGTCTAAAATAATCACCTCATTTGGCAACTGTTTCTAACTCATCTGGCAACTGTTTCTCTGTTCTGTTCCCAGGTAATGATAAAACGATGTGATCGGCTTTAAAAGCTCTGTACCCCGGCTGTTCGAGGCCGCACTCTTATCAAGAGTGTTGGTCGTGATCAGTTGGCCTTGCCTCTCATTGTAATAAACTGTTGTGACAGCCACTGGTGCCCGTAGCATTCTGTTTCAGGAGTTGTGTGGATGCAACAATATCACCTCTAGGGAATCCCAATTTATTCCTAAAAAAAAACCCAGAAATGTGGGCCTTACAGGGTACTAGTGCTCAAATGAGATAATGTCTCAAGTGCTCTGCAAAGTAATTACAATTTTAAGAGTTCCTTTCCAGTGCTTCTCAGTTATTATCATCCACCTGGGAAAAAATGTTCATTAAGTTTAGCACTGCAGCCACTCTATTTTGAGATTATTCAAGATAAGGTTTAAATGTAACTCTACAATGTGTTCACTCTGCCTCTAAGCGTATTTCCAGTTGGGTCTCCTTTCTCTCTTCCTATCTTCTTTTTGATTCCATAAACCTGTTCTAGTTTTATTTGTGAATGATAGTTTTATTAAACTCAAATAAAATGTATATGCCAGTTCACATATTATGTCATAAATATGCATTATTTCACTAAGTTATTCATGTGGGCTTATTGCCAAAGTATTCAAAATAGAAGCAGAATGGTTTGGAATTTTAGGCCAGCTCATAGGTTGAAAAAGCCCATCACAAATGCCTTTCCCTTTTTTGATTCACTTACATACTACAATGGCATTGGTAATCATAATTCTGATACCCCTTCAGTTCTTTTCTTTACATTTTTAATTAAAAAAAGAACTGACAATGCCAGCAAGATGGCAAAAAAATCACTACAACTACATACTGCTAAAACCTTATAAATTGGAATAATTCTTTAGAGAAAGCAAGGTGACAAATTATATCAAGATTTTATAAAGATGTTTCTATTTCTGGAATCAGTAATTCCACACTTGGAAATATACCCTAAGGAAATAATACACAAAGTAGAAAGTGATGTGTATAACAATGCTCAGTGCAGTATTATCTGTAATAAGAAAAGTTATTGGAAGAACCAATTAATAGCTAATGGCTCCATAAGATGTGGAACATCAAAACAGTGGGCTATAGTGGCACCATTAAAAACAAAATTTATGAAGTCAATACAGAAATGTGAGCCATTATAGCATTAAGTGAAGAAAAAAAAGATAAAGAATAGATAGAATAGATAGAAAACAGTAAATTTAAGCCAACAATATCAGCAATTACATTCAAGATAAATGACATTAATACCGTGATTGAAAACAAAGATTGTCAGAGATAGTAAAAAACCCACTATATGTTGTTTACAAGAGACACCTTTAAATACAAAGAAGCAAATAGTTAAAATAAGAAAGAAAGGGAAATATACAATGCAAAGACTAACAAAAAAGAACTAGTATACTTATGTTAATTTCAGAGAAAATAGACTTTAAAAATAAATAATATAAATATTTAATAAATAATTATAAATAAATAATAAATATGAGAGAAAGGAGGACACTTCATAATCTAAAACAAAATAATCAATTCATCAAGAAGGAATAACAATTTTAACTTTGGGGGCACTTATAAGCTAGGTTTCAAACTTTGTAAAGCAAAATAGCACTCAAAGCCACTGTCATCATGGGAGATGTTAACACCCCTTTCTCACTAACTGATAAGACCAGTACACCAAAAGAACAAAACAAAACAAAAACAAAAACAAAAAACTCACCACCATAAGAATACAGGAAGTATGAACAACCCTATTCACCTAATTAACAAATGAAGAAAATTTTAACCCCAAACTGCATACTTCAAATTTTTCTCAGGTACACATGAACTCTTTACCTAAATAGACCACGTTCTGGAGCATAAAATGTGATGACATTATAATTAAACTAGAAATTAACAACAGAATGGTAACTTAAAAATTCCCAAATGATTTGAAATTTTTTTCAAATAGCGTATTTCTTTTAAAAAAAATTTTTTTTTCAATGTTTATTTTTTTGGGGACAGAGAGAGACAGAGCATGAACGGGGGAGGGGCAGAGAGAGAGGGAGACACAGAATCGGAAACAGGCTCCAAGCTCTGAGCCATCAGCCCAGAGCCTGACGCGGGGCTCGAACTCACGGACCGCGAGATCGTGACCTCGCTGAAGTCAGACGCTTCACTGACTGTGCCACCCAGGCACCCCTCAAATAGCGTATTTCTAATAGAGTCAGGTGAAAAATTACAATAGCCATTAAGAAGTATTTTGAACTGAATAAAAATGGAAATTGACAAATAAAAACTTGTGGGATGTACTTAAGACAATGATTAGAGGGAAATATATAATTTTAGATGTGTATGTAAGAAAAGAAAATAAATGTTTGAAATCAATGAAATAAGCTCCCAATCAAGAAGCTGTAGAAAGGAACTGCAAACTAAATCTTAAAAAGTATAAGGAAGGAAATAATAAAGAAAAACAGGAAAAAAAGCAGAAATGAATAAAATAGAAATCAGACCTACAATGGAAAAATTCAATGATGTTGAATTTGTACTTAAAAGTTAACTAAAATTGATAAATTCAGAAATAAATCAGAATATTTTTATGGCTCTTAAAGAAAACTAAAAGCTTTCTACAAAGATATCTTCAAGTCCAAATGGCTTGTGAATGCTTTCAAATATTTAAGGTAGAAGTGATATCAATTTTGCACAAACTCCTTCATAAGTAGAGGAGGTGGAAACGTTCACAACTTGTTTCATGAAGTTAGCATACTCATATACCAAAACCCGATAACGTTTGTTAAAAGAAAGGAAAATTACAGGCTAAGATCTGTAAGAAGCATAGATGAAGTAATCACAAAATATCTTATCCAGCTAAATCAGTGATATATATTAAAAGGTAATATGTTGTTACCAAATGGAGTTTGTTCTAAGATCGCAGGAATTTGAAAATCAATGAATTTTGGTATGTTAACATTCAGGAAGAAATTTATAATGTCATGGCAATTGGTATAGAGAAATACTTTCATAAAGTTCAACACTAATGCATGAGAGAGAAAGAAGGAAACAAACAAACAAGGAAACAAAGAAAGAAGCCTCTCAGCAAACTAGGAATAGACAGAAACATCCTTCAGCTAATATCATGCTTAATAATGAAATATTGAATATCCCCCTATGAAGTTATAACTACTACTTCTGGTAGTTTAACGGTGCAATAAGACAAGAAAAAGTAACAACATTTATAATTGAAACATAAGTAACAGTACTATATTATATACTTGATAGTTTCTAAAAAAGTAGATCTTAAATGTTCTCATCACAAAAAAATAAATAGTAATTATGTGAAGTGATGAAAGTGTTAACTGATACTTTGATGGTGATCATTTCACAGTATTTAAGTGTACCAATCAACTTGTACACCTTAACATGTTACACAATCAACTTGTACACCTTAACATGTTACACAATGTTACATGTCAACTAAGAAAAAAAAAAAGTACAGCTCTCTGTGTGAGTAGATAATATAATTATTAAGAAATCCAAAATAATGTACAAATTATACGAGTTAATAAGTGAATTTGTCAAGGTTGCTGGATACTGGGTCAATATAGAAAAACAACTGTGTTTGTAACAAGCAATTTGAAAATGAAGTTAAATGCCATTTGTAATATCAAAGCCAAAAAAATCAATATACTTATAATAGTCCTAATCAAGTTAGACAAACCTCTAGACTGAAAACTGCACAATATTGCTGAAAGCACAGATCTAAATAAAAGGAGAGATATATTAAGTTTGAGGGTTAGCCAGGAGCAATCCCATTTATACTCACATCAGACATTTTGTGTGTGTGTGTGTGTGTGTGTGTGTGGTAATTGAGGAGCTGATTCTAAAATCGGTATGGAAGTACAAAGGACCTAAAGCAATCAAGACAATTTTCAAAAAGAACAATTGTGGAAGACCTACACTACCAGAAGTGAAGACTTACTACAAATTCCTACTAATTACAAGCCAAAAAGGAAAAAAAATGAAAAACAAAATAGAGTCCAGAAAGAGACTCAAAGATATTTCATCGTTTCATTTACAAAAAAAGGAACCATTACAATTCAGTAGGAGAAAGGATGGTTGGCTCAATAGGTAGTTGCTAGAGCAAAATGAACAGTGCTAGAAAAATGAGTTTTCCCCCCATTTTACACCATACACAAATTAATGGTGGCACATGTACTTAAATGTGATAACTAAAACAATAGATCATCTGAAAGAAAACACAGAAAAAATATTTCATGAACTTTAAGTAGGAAAATAGTTCTTAAACAGGAAATAAAAAAAGATAAAAAAAGATATCTTACATTAATGAAACTAAAAGCTTCTGTTTATCCAAAAGTCTCTGAAGAAGATACTAGCTATCTGTACCTATGTATAAAAAAAGAATCATATTTGGAAATATCACAAATGACTACGTCAATAAAAAATGAAATGTATACACAATAAAAAATGAGCAAAAGACTTGAACAATCATTTTACAAAAGAGGATTTCCAGGATAATATTCCACAAGTTGCTCAATATCATGTCATTAAGAAAATGCAAAATAAAACTACAATAACATATCACAGCCAGAATAGCCAAGGCAATCCCAAAAAAAGAACAAAGTTGGAAGACTTAACCAGATTTGAAGACTTACTCTAAAATGACACAATGATAAAATGACACAACAATGTTAAAATGACACAATGACATAGCCACAGTATAGCTAAAATGGAAAAAAACTGATTATACCAAGTGTAGATAAAAATGTGAAGCAATGGTACTCATATACATTGTTTTGGGTAGTGTAAATTGGTACGAACGTTTTGAAAAACTGTGTTGCTAAAGATAGGATCACTCTATGAGCTAGTAACTCCATTCTTAGATTTTTACACAGAGAATTGTATATGTTCACCAAAAGATTTGCACAAGAATATTTGTATCAGTTTTATTCATAAAGGTCCCAAATTGGAAATAATCTAAAGGCACATCAACAAGAGAAAGATAAATATTGTGTTTTCACATAATGTAACACTACAAAATAATTTTTTAATGTAACTTTTAATGCGAACAACAATAAATGTGAATTTCACATACGAGTAAATAAAGGATGGTAAATCAAGACACAATTCTATTTATAGGAAATGAGCAAAAATAACTGATAATAGAAGTCATTGAACTGTCTGTTTAAGATCAGTGCACTTTGTTGACACCACTGAATTTATATTTGTCAACAAAAAGTAATAAAGGGAGGGTGTTTATTAGACACTCTGTTCCAAGTTGGTGGAAGTTACTTTAATGGAGTTATATCGAGAAAGAGAAAACAACAGCAAAAAGTCACAGTAACTTTCAGAAATATGTAGCTCCTTGAGCAAAGATGAATAGAAACAATATTTTTGCTTCCTTCATAAATTGGCCTCATAAACCTCGGTAAATTTCCTATCATGTCTGTTTTCCCAAAGGTTATAAGCTAGACGTGGGACTTGAAGTTTCGGTTGAATCATTCTTTCATCTGCCATTCTTTTTAATCAAATCCTCTCAGTCAGCTTGCCAATGTTTGTGTAATTTGAGTTTATCCTAGTGTATGTCTCCATTTTGACCAATTAATCTCAAGTATAATTTCAGTGTTCTCAATGCTTATTCTTCTGATGCAGTTAAGAGTCACTCAGATGTCTCCAAAGTACTGAACACCCGTGGGTAAAATCCACTAAGAAGTGCAGGGTAGAGGAAGGAATATGTGTGCTGTTAAGAGGAAGGTAAGTAGAATCTAGAGGCCTCGTAAATGTAAAGACATTGGGAACAGAGAGAGGAAGGATTGGAACCTCAAACGCACTACATGTAGTTCCTTGCAGTAAAGTGGCTTTTGCCGCCTATAACCTATGTGACCTCAGGACTTACCTTCTCTAAGTCTCAGTTTCCATCTCTGTACGTAGGGGATAATAGCACACACCTGGAAGCATAGTTGTGAAGAGTAATAGAGGTGGAAGGTGTTGAGCACAAAGGAAGCTTTCAATCAATGTTAGCAGGTGATGTGATAATAGGTTAGCCAAAGGTGGAGAGAGTTTCTGGTTTTGAGTTGTGAGATACTGAAACAAGGTTGGTAATGGGAAGTGGCTGTGTTCCACAGGGTGAGGAACCCAGATCTACCACCTACTAGTGAGTTGAATAGCACAAAGGTTGCGCCATCTTCATATAGACTTGATTTCTATTCTCTGTTGCCAGTAATGTTCCCTCACTTTTTTGTTTCCTACTAGAATTCCATGCTCCCAATACCAGGAGAGGTACCACATTTCTAATGGTCTTTTCCTTGGCCCAAAATACAAAAGGAAGCAGCCTGGATTCGGAGTAACAATGAAATATGCACGTGCCTTTCAACAGAGGTTGCTGCTAAAGGGCACAATTTGGAGCCCTATCCAGGTCTATCAGCAGAGCCTCTGTTCTTTATACCCCACCCCATTGCCTTCTAGAAGCTCTCGCTTCTGCTCCTTGCTCCATCACTTACTAGTTAATATGATCTGGGTAAATGATTTAAGGTCACTAAATTTTTAGATTCCTCGTGTGAAACTGTGGCTGCATGAGAAAACTCAGTTCAAATCATCCCTCTACCACTTAACCCCATATAAGTCATTGAGCAACCCACTTTATTTCTTCTGATGACTCACTTTCCCCTTCCATAAAGGAAAATAACAGTATCTTCCGGGTTTGTTCCAAGAAACCAATGAGTTAATGCATGCAAAGCATTTAGCAGGGCTCTTGAAACATTTCAAGTATGTAGTATACATTAACGGTTAATATTAGCTTGAGTAATATACAGGTCAACAAAATGTCAGTAGATTAAAAACGGCTAGTCCCATTGGAGTCATTGTGAAATGATTTGACCACAGGCAATATTCAGAACTAAATGCTATTTGAGAAAACCGTTGTTCTATTTCTAAAAGTGATTGATCCAATGGCTTAAAGTGGAATTTTTGCTTTTCCCACAGAGCACGAATTGTCAAAATTGAAGTCAAACACAGGCCAAAAAGAAAACTGCTCACCTTCGTGATACATGAAACTGGGAAAAGAGCTTTAAGATAAACGCCAAATTGATTGAAAAACTAACTAGCTTAGTAACTAATATATAATATATATATGAATCATGCATTAGAAATTATATGTACATATGTATTATATATGTATATATGTGTATATATATATATATATATGAGCATACACACACACACAGTACAATCATCTTCACTCATATAGGAGGAAAACCGTGTAATAGGGGATCCTCCCCCCCCAAGGTAATGTGACTTTGCATATGTTACTTAACTGAGCCTCATTTTCCCAGTATAAAATGTATATTTTTATGTACATCTGTATATCTGTATATATGTATATCTGAGTGGCTAGCTCATGGGGATTAAATGAGAACATACAATATGGAGTTCTAGTGCATAAAAGGCACTTTTAAAATCATTTTCCTTTCTTTTTTAAATAAGTAGGTCTTATAATTACCATCAGAGATGGAACTAAGATTGGCCAAATTCCGCAGGAAAGGAGAGTTACAGGGTGCAGCTTCATCTAAACATTGTCTCTTCCCCCGAGTCCTCTTTTGGAGAGCTCCTCTTAGTTGGGCGCAACCGTCCCCCAGCTCTCTGCTTATTTTTCTTCCTGAATTTTCATTGCATCTAGAGCACTAGCATTTGTGCATGACTGGTGTTGTGAACAGGTCCTTTTGCATTTTTGTAAACGCTCTTATTCTTACGCTCACCTTTCATGTGTTTATCTAAATATTTCTTTTCAGCAATGTTTAAAGTTTATTTTTTATTTATTTTGAGAGAGAAGATAGAAAGAAGTGCAGGAGGGGCAGAGAGAGGGAGGCAGAATCTCAAGTAGGTTCCGCCTTGTCAGCACAGAGCCCGATGCAGGGCTCCGTCTAATGAACCGTGAGATGGTGACTGGAGCTGAAGAGTCAGAAGCTTAACCAACTAAGCCACTCAGGCGCCCCTACTTACCTACATATTTCTTGCGTACTTACCATGCACAGGCACCGTAGTATGTGACTCAACTCTTTTAGAATGGGTCTCTGGGTTACAGTTTGCAAACATTCACTTACTCAAACCCACATTCTCACAGCACCAAGTCAGTATTTACTCAACCAAGACATAACATAAATAATTCTCAGTACGCTAATTACCTCTGGGAATGGCAATGCCAGTTTTATGCTGTGAAGTGTTAAGCCCTTCCATGCAGAGGTGCTCCAATAGCCTTAAAGTAAGTTAGCTTTTTCTGGGCAGGCCTCAAGCTTTCCCTTGAACCATGGCCAAGGAGATGATACCTCTGAGTCCTTTTATGGGCCAAGAATTCATCGTGTTTGTCCTCTTTTTTCTCAAACAGCAATCACAGCACCATGTTTCCATTCATTATTCACAATCTACCCTTTGTCATCTTTATCTGGAGACCCAATTGTGTTCCTTTGTGTGATAGGTGAGTGAAGGTTCTCCTCTGCTCTCTTGTCTCCAACTCTGCCGTGTTCCCAGGTTCTTTTCTTTAATGTTAGGGTAAATGTCTCTGGTTCATGGATCATGTTAAAATTTTTAAGCCTACTTGTTAATTTTGAGAGAGAGACACAGAAAGCATGAGTGGGTTAGTGGCAGAGAGAGAGTGGGAGAGAATCCTAGGTAGGCTCTGCGCGGTCAATGCAGAGCTGGATGAGGGGCTTGAACTCATGAATCGTGAGGTCATGACCCAAGCCGAGATCAAGAGTTGACACTTAACCAACCGAGCTAGCCGGGTGCCCCAATTAATGGATCATGTCAGTATAGTCATTGTTCCTTACCCCTCTATTACTGCTTTGGTTTGGCTGCATGTAGTAATTTGTGTTAGTCATCACTGATTAACAAGAAATTTTAGTTATAGCTTCATATATCTTGTCCTGTGTTCACGCATGGAGTGTCCCTTGAGCAGGGGGAGACAATGTCTTGGGTCACTTTCTCTTTTGTCTGCATTTGGCAATCAGAGCTAACCTTTCTCAAGCACTTAGGTACCATTCAATCCTCACAACTACTCCATGAAATAGGCGTAATTATTTATGAAAATAGATACTATTATTCACAGTACTTATAAATTATTGTTTGTAGATCAAAAAATTGAGTCTTAAAGATGTTCAAAATAATAATTATTTTTTTTTCAACGTTTATTTATTTTTGGGACAGAGACAGAGCATGAACGGGGGAGGGGCAGAGAGAGAGGGAGACACAGAATCGGAAACAGGCTCCAGGCTCTGAGCCATCAGCCCAGAGCCTGACGCGGGGCTCGAACTCACGGACCGCGAGATCGTGACCTGGCTGAAGTCGGACGCTTAACCGACTGCGCCACCCAGGCGCCCCCAAAATAATTATTGAAATAGGTCAACCTCTTAAGTTTTTCCTGTACGCTTCTTTCTGGAATAAGAAAGGCCCTTTCCTCTTTAGCAGTGTGAATCAAAACCCAATACCGAAGAGATGAACATATTATCACTCTCAGCTCCAGACAACTACTCTAACAAAAGTGCTACTTCCTGGAAGTAAAAGTGCAAGTAAGGACTTTTGTTTGATGCATCTAACAGTAAAAAAGCAGAAAGCGTGGGTCAAAAAGTAATGAGATGCATGGGCTAATCAGCAGAGGCCATTTCAAGAGCCAGAATTTGCCTTAGACCAGGACATGGGACAACATGGCATGTTCTGTTAAATTTTATTCCTGAAATGAGGGCATCAGTAATACAAGAGGGGTATCTCAGAAATGATATGGTTCAAATTCCTTTCCTGAAAAAAATAGCTATAGACCATCCTTCACAATGAGCATCTAGAGGCTACCAAAGTTAGGCTGCTCACTAATTTATAGGGCTATACCTTCCCTTGTTGGATAGCTGTGGTGTATTAGTTTTTATTGCCACATAACAAACTTAGTGGTTTAAAACAACACAAATCCATTATCTCGCAGTTTCCGTGGGTTAGGGGTCTGACTGTGGATCCTCTGCTCAGTGTCTCACAAAAAGATCAAGGTGTCCTCTGGGCTGTGTTCCTTTCAGAGATCAAGGACCTCTTTCCAGATCACACGGTTATTGGCAGGATTTAGTTGTTTCTTCTAGCACCAAGAGAGAGAGACCACCCCCCCCTTCTCTTGCTGGTTGTAAACTAGAAGTTGCTCTCAGTTCTCAGTTCTTAGACACAGAGTTCTTACCACACAGAGCTTTCCATCTTCAAAGATGCAATGGAAAAAGCTCCCTTGGATCAAGCCCCTATCATGCTCTGAATATCCATAATTCCAGAAAGAACGCAAGCTCTTTTCTGTGCTCACCTGATCAGGTCAGACCCACCTAGGCAATCTCTCTTTTGATTAACTCAGCTGAGTCTATGCTGATTACATCTGTAAAATCCATTTTGCCACACAACATAACATAGTCACAGGAGTTACAGCTCATCATATTTATGGGTTCCACCACACTCAACTGAAGGGAATTATACAAGGGGAAGAGTCAATGGAGAGGTATCATGTTAAGATTCTGCCACCACAGATGGTTAGGAAATTGTCCTGTAATGAAAATAAATCAGGCTGGATTCTGCCAACTTATACTCTGTTCTCCACATCAGCCTCTCAACTATTGGAAGACTTGATTATTCTTTGGGTAACTATTCCCAATATCTTTTAAACGATTCTTTTTTTTTTTTTTTTTAATTTAAATCCAAGTTAGTTAACATATAGTGTAACAATGGTTCAGGAGTAGAATTTGGTGATTCCATCACTTACATACACCCAGCACTCATCCCAACAAAAGTGCCATTCCTAATGCCCATCACCCATTTAGCCCATCCCCCCATCCAGCACCCCTCCAGCAATTCTCATTTTATTCTCTGAATTTAAGAGTCTCTTATGGTTTTCCTCCCTCTCTGTTTTTATCTTATTTTTCCTTCCCTTCCCCTGTGCTCATCTGTTTTGTTTCTTAAATTCTACATATGAGTGGAATCATACTGTATTTATCTTTCTCTGACTGACTTATTTTGCTTAGCATAATACATTCTAGTTCCATCCACATTATTGCAGATGGCAAGATTTCATTCTTTTTGATCACTCAGTGATACTCCATTGTGTGTGTGTGTGTGCGCGTGCACGCGCGCGCGTGTGTGTGTGTGTGTATACTACATCTTCTTTATCCATTCATCAGTTGATGGATATTTGTGCTCTTTCCATAATTTTAGCTATTTTTGTTAGTGATGCTATAAACATTGGGGTGCATGTGCCCCTTAAAATCAGCCTTTTTGTATCCCTTGGATAAATACCTAGTAGTGCAATTGCTGCATTGTAGGGTAGCTCTATTTTAAATTTTTTGAGGAGCCTCCATACTGTTCTCCAGAGTGGCTACACCATTTTAAATGATTCTTGTTTGTGAAATCCAGATATCCCTCTAAATTTTTTTTTTCAACGTTTATTTTATTTTTGGGACAGAGAGAGACAGAGCATGAACAGGGGAGGGTCAGAGAGAGAGGGAGACACAGAATCGGAAACAGGCTCCAGGCTCTGAGCCATCAGCCCAGAGCCTGACGCGGGGCTCGAACTCACGGACCGCGAGATCGTGACCTGGCTGAAGTCGGACGCTTAACCGACTGCGCCACCCAGGCGCCCCCAGATATCCCTCTAAATACACTATACTTCTTGTTTGAATCTTAGAAGTAAATATAACTCCCTGGAAGTTTCCTAAATATTATAGATTATAATAGAACTGTTATTTCTTCTATTATGCTGAATGGGCTTCTAGTGAGACATCCAAGTACTAATTTTTTATAGCTATATCATAGTGGTAACTAAAAATTCAGCCATGACCAAATAAAGCACTTTAATTACTTTTTCACGCATAGCTACGAAGCCCAAGTCATTGATATCCCCACCTTGTAGTTCGAGAATAACTTTAAACACAAACTCAATACCAAGGCCTGTTACACCACATTGTCAATTTCTCTCTTACAATCAAGTCTAGAAAACTTTTTGAATCTTGGTTCTGTCGCCTATATTGTTACCTTTCCCTCATAGTGGGGCATCAGTCACAGATTAGATAAGCTTGCCTTCATCCCAGCTGTTAACATAAATTTTGACAAAAGACAGGAAAGAGGCCAATAGGGCGTGATTTTTGATTTTCAATTTTAATCCTTTGAGTAGGGTTTGTGTGTGTGTGTGTGTGTGTGTGTGTGTGTGTGTCTTTAAATTAAAGATGAGGAGTACATGCTGTTGTTTAAAATAATTCAGGGGCACCTGGGTGGCTCAGTTGGTCAAGCATCCAACTTTTGCTCAGGTCATGATCTCATGGTTCATGGGTTTGAGCCCTGCATTGAGCTCCACACTGGTGTGGAACCTGCTTGGGATTCTCTCTCTTCCTCTCTCTCTGTCCCTCCTCCCACTCATGCTTTCTCTTTCTCTCAAAATAAACAAATAAACTTTAAAAATATATTAAAATAATTCAGACATTCCAAGTTCCTGATTTTTCTTACTAATTCATCACATACTGTTTGGTTTTGTAATGGTAGCTCTCAAACAATTATCACTCCCCAAGTTTAATCAGTGAAAGGGAGGATATTTCCAATACTAATTTCACTTACTATTTGCAAATTTCCCATAGTGAGTCCTGCCTCCTTGGATATAAGTGAACTCCTTATATTTTCACAGCACTTTCCACATTCCATATATGGCACTCGCAAAACTTTCAAATCAGAGGGGTTAACGTGATATTGTTTTCAGGCAACTAGCAAGGCCCCAAAAGGTGTCCACACTCGTGGTTAACAGCAGGTCCTTGACTAAAGCCTAGATCTGTGGTCTTAGAGTCCAGAAATCCTTCACTGTTTCCCAGAAAACAAATTAATGTGAAGTGAAGAGCTCTCCTATCAAAACTGTATCTTCCACACCAAGTAGCCCTTTCCTCCCCTGGAGCTGCTCCCAGTTGTAATGTTGACATTTAGTTGGCAGGCGTCAGTAAAGAGGGGGAGAGCACCAGTGGAAAGATTGGCTTTGCAACTCATGTGAACAAAGCATCTCTTGTGTCTCCGAGGCAGAATCAAGACCACCTTTAGAAAGCAAATGCAGCACGAATGGCCTAAGAGAACCCTGAAACAACGGCTGACATGCACACTGTGTGCCTCAATACATGCCTGGCTAAGGAGAGAGACTTATGCCCCCCACGTGATTCAGAAAATTAAAATACTAGGCTACAGACTTTATAAATACATCACAGAGTTAGAGAAAAAATAAAGAGCAGCCAAAGATTTTCATGAACAGTCATCTACATGTTGGGAAAAAAAACATCAAAACTGGCACAGAGCTGTTTAGTAGTGAATACAGGTAAGCAGGTTTTAGTTCTTTGAATCCCTTCAAGATTTGAAGCATTATACCATTGTCCAGATCAGTGTGGTATGATAATAGAAGTCGCTGATGTGAACCATGTTTGTAATTGAAATTTCCTAGTGGACGCATTAAAGAAGTAAAAAGCAGATGTAATCAATTTTTATAACATATGTTATGTAACCCAACATATCCAAACTATCATTTCAAAGTGTAACCGATATAAAAATTATTAATGAGCTACTTTACTCTTTTTTCTTTCACTATCTTCAAAATCTGGTGTGTATGTTACACATAGAGCACATTTCACTTTGGTCCCACTATTTTGCTAGTATTCAAGAACCATGTATGACCAGGGACTGCCTTCTTGAACAGTGTAGGTGTACATGAAATCACTTATTTTTATTAGGTTAACAAAGAAGGGTGTGGAGAGAGAGTGGGTGTGGATTTCCCACAGATCTCATGGGGAACTGGAAGACCAAGCAGGAAACTGACACCCTTCTGCTATGTGACCCACATCTCATGGGCCCTTTCCATCTCCAGTGTTCCATCTCTGTCTGGGCCCCCATTCTCCTTCTCTCCCTTTCTCATTGCCTACCTGCAGACACTATTGCAGTGTGAATAGCATGGAGTGTGAAGGGGGAAGAAGGGGGCTCGATTTCCAGCCTGTCCCTTGTAGACTGAAGAAGACCTTTTACAAGTTACTTAACCTCCTTGATCTCAGATTTCTTTGTATGAAATAGGATTAAGTCCTTCATCATTGAATTCTAAGGATCAATTAAAATAACAAATGTCAACTTGTCAGTCCCAAACAGACCCTGCAGTTTCTAAGCTTTTAATGATTATTTTTCAAAATGGCTATATGTTTGGTAGAAGGGGCAGTAGGGAAAGAGAACTGGAGAAGTGAAAACTTTTTAAAATATATATATATACTTAATCCCAGGCCACAATGTTCTCTTTTTTTAGTACTTAGTGCTTAAAACCTCTCTATACTTTTAGCATAACTTCAACCCAAAGAACACCGAGCTTCAGTAATACAGATATACCAAAAACATAAGAATTCACAAAAAACTTTCAGGTTTTGCTTGAGTTTGTCCAAGTAGATGGAGACCCAGATGATGAGGGGGAGACCCCTTCCTGAGCACGATGTGGGATATACACTGAATACTCCACAAAATGTCTAAGAAGGAAAGTTCATTCTGTCTGATGCATATGGGGTTGGCAAGAACTCCATCATCTAGAAGACAGTCTTCTCAGCCCCTTCCCCAACTATCAAATTGTGCCCTTGGATCTCAAGGAGCCTTACAATAATTAAATCTCTGCAATTCCTAAAGCCAGTACCACTACAGTTGCACCTACCCATAGCCTCAGATACTTTGAGAAGTCCGTACTCCAAAAAAGGGAAGACTCACCAGTTCATTCTCCTCTCCTTGGTTGAGCAGAGCCCGGTGGTCCTTCTTACTCTTCTCCTCCATCTAAACCAGACTTGTTAGGGTCCCTCCTGACTAACTCTTTAGGGAAAAGTCAAAGCTGCTTGAGACTTATGTGAACTCAGAGCAGTCACTACTTGTCACTGCTTTCTCAGGTGCTTTTAAAATCTCTTACCACAATCCTCACCTATTAGGCTAACAAAGAAAAGAGAGGAAATACTCTCCTCAGCCACAGGATTGGCCCATTCATCTATCCGCTTAGTGTGTTTCTTTTTTTTCCCCCCTCCCTGGTGTTTATTTGCTGATGTGAGATGTGATAGGCTGTAGACTTAAGTTGTTGAACCAGAAAGATTAATAATTTCGTGCACTGCCCGTAAGTATCTCAGCCAATGAATGAGAATGGCCACTTCACTAAAACCCCAAGGCAAAAAGATTAACTAGTTAGAGATGAATAAAAACCCTGTGGAACTTCGGGATATGGATATGTTGGGGTGACAATGAGAATCTAAGGAAGGGGAGTTGGTTCGTGATGGAGAATGTAGCAATCATTTTGGAATCAGGAAAACTTGAACTCTAGTACCTGCTCTACTGATGAGCCTGAGCAGATCACTTAAAATCTGAATTTTAGGTTTCTAATATATAAAGTGTCAATAATAATTAAATAGTTGATATGACGATCTAAGATATTTGTAAAAAATCAACAATAGCACCTGTCACACTCAATAAAAGATAATCATCACCATTATTGTAACTCTAATGAAGAAAAAAGAAGTTTCTAATAATAATTTGACTCCTTTCATTTTCTTTTTTTAGTTTGTAAAAAGTTTTCAGATAAGCATATAATGCAGAAGGAGCTAGAAAGGCTGATTATTGGGGATATCATCTAAATTTCCACAATTGTATAATTACCACTGAACTTGATATTTTTATCAAAAAATAGGTGCACTGGGATCCACTCAAAGTTTAAGTTGTTCATAAGAAAGAATTTTATCTTTTTTTTTTTTTCTTTTTATTGCATCTAGTCCACTGAACAAAATCCTTGCCACTTTGGCTATGGAAGAAAACTTACCAGGAGTGAAGACTACAGAGGATGACACTTGACTCTCTCTTCTGCCTAAGAGAGTCATTGGTTGCCTTCAAGGGAACCAGTGCTGCCTTGAAGTTTAGGAGAATCCAACGTGCTCTCTGGCCCAGGAGGAAGTGGTTGATGGAAACAAACAATTACAGCTTTGCATGCCAGAGAGGCTGCTGAAGTGCCCACACTAAAGAGAAATATGTGATCACAAATGTGGCATTTTAAATGTTACCAATCTGAGGTAGAGCTCAGATTTGGAGAAAGTTGTCCTGGGTTTTAGTAAAATGTAATTAAAGACTTGAGGAGCAGCTGTCACTTACTTCTTATCCATCCACTATTCACTCATATTTCTGCTAAAAGAATAGCTCCTTTGTCTGGGCAGTCTGACTTCAGCTGAAAGCACAAGGATGAGTCACGATTTACCTAAGAGTGGGCATGTGACCCAGTTCTCAACAGTAACGTGCAAAAGAAAGACAACTAGGGACAGAGGTCTTCTGGAAAAGATGAACCTATTGATGAAAAAGAGAAAATAGCTTATTTTCTATCTTTTACTCCCTTCCTTTGAAAGCGATAGGTGAGGATGTGATGCTTGGAGTATGGCAGCCATCTTTCGATCATAAGGAGAATGAAAATCACCATGCCAATGATGGCAGAGCAAAGAGCAGAAGAGCTTAGATCCTTATGATACCACTGAGCCATGGCACTAAGCCTGGGACTACTCGCTCCAGACACCTTGTTCCAAACTTAATGAGATGTTCTTAATAAAGCTGCTGCTGTTTGTGGTTTCTGCTACTTACAGCCCAAAGACACAAAAATGTAACACCTATCACAACTCTGTTCAACACCTACTCAGTAATTACATGTTAAACAACAGATACTCCAGACATTCGTGCTAGGCCTTTGGGATTTAGTGGCAAAAAGGAAAGTCACTATCCTGAGGGAGTTTACGGTTTCTTGGGAGAAACACACAAGTGAGCACCTGCCTAAGTAGAAAGGATCTAGAACTCAGAGTGAATGGGATAACAGCTTCCTGAAGGAAGTGGCATCTGTGCCGACATCGCAAAGATGAGTGGAAGTTAACCAGGTGGAAGGAATGGGGGATAGAAGTGGTGGTGAGCACATGTTAGGCCAGAGAACAGAAGGACAGAATGTGTGAAAAGATTCAAGAGAGGTGAGAAATATAGCCTGTGTGGGGTCAAGAGAAATCAATGACTTCAGAAGAGAGGCAGAGAAGGGATGCACAGAGCAATGACGATGGAGACGTAAACAGGGGTGCGCCTGGCCTTGAAGAGCTTATAAATCAAGTCAAACTGGTTGGTCCATTCTTTGAGTGGATTGCATGTGTGCCCGTGCATGTGTATGTGTACGTGTGTGGGTTCATTTGTTTTGTTTTGTTTTGTTTTGTTTTGTTTTTGCTTAGTATGTGGCTAAAGAGTTCTCCTTACTAGCTAGACCTGAGACCTTTCTACTAATGAACATTCTTTCCATTCAACATAAAGTCTTCTTTGTTTTTCATGTTTACTTGCTTATTTTGAGAGAGAGAGAGAGAGAGGAAGAGAGTGCAGGGAGAGGCGGAGGGAGAGAGAGAGAGAAAGAGAAAATCCCAAGCAAACTCTGCACTGTCAGTGCAGAGCCCGTTGTGGGGCTTGAACTCATGAACGGTGAGATCATGACCTGAGCCAAAACCCAGTATTGGATGCTTAACCGACTGAGCCACCCAGGCGCCCCCAACATAAAGTCTTCTAATAATTACAACTGTTCACAAATGGCCCACAGGTCATGAGCTTCCGAGCCCTAGCAGTGTGCATGCTGACATTTGGCCTGCTCACCATACAGATAATTGAGTCACCAGGTCAAAGTTTGTATTAGATGTCTTGAGGTTTTGTAAGTACTGAGCTGTTGCTTCAGCCACCAGAGGACATGCTCTGCAGAGAAAATAATCACATCTGCCTTAAACCCTAACTCCCAGAAGATCTGCAACTGATAAACGTCAAAGGATCCACTGTCAGATGTCCATAAGCCAGAGAAAGCCAGTCACACTCCTGTGGCTTAGCCAGCCCCTTGCAGGCCCACGTGTGGAAGAGTCGCCAGTTGAGTTTATGTGTGTAGCAGGGAAGTGGGGCAAGGGTGAAAGGATCTCTGGTGCGAGAAGCCACATCAGCATTAGTAGGAATGACTTCCTCCAGGCTGCACAGCCATAGTGCTCAGGAGGTGATAACTTACGTTGGGACATTGGGACATTAGGACTCTCAGATCCTTTCTATCTGAAGGCAGCAGATTCTTGATCCCCTGTGGCTGGAAGCAAAACACAGTTCATCCTGTGAACCCCGAAGGCAAACTCTTTACTAATGACAAGAAGTTGTCACCACCATATGCCATAAGGTAAGGCTTCCAGAGACAGGAGGGGAGGGAGGAGCAGGATGAGGAAATGCAAAAGGAAAGGGAGGGAAAGGCTCACCTCACACACAGTCCTGAAGAAATGATTCCCCTCAGAGGCCTAGTCTTAGACCTTACAAGGACTTACTGTTCAGAGTAAAGCCAGAGGAACTATAGAACTAAGAGAGTATCTCATTTCCTCCCACAGTCCCTGACTCAGAACGCAATTTGGTTAACTGTTCAACTCTTGGTTTTGGCTCAGGTCATGGTCTCTTGGTTCATGAGTTCAATCCCTACATCAGGCTCTGTGCTGACTGCCTGGAGACTGGGATTCTCTTTTTCTTCCCTCTCTCTCTGCCCCTTCCCACTCATTATCTTCTTCTCTCTCTCTCTCAAAATAAATAACCTTAAAAAAAACCCCACAGAACTTCAATTTTAAAGATATTATTCAAAGTCAGCAATATATTTCAAGTATCAACTAAAATTTGCACTTACTATACAAAAATATTTCAGCTCACAACATGTACCTTGCTTTATTCTTTTTGAAGAGCCTTGGAAGAAAAAAACTAGATAACCAAGTTGAAGCCAGTGGATGGAAATCTGATCGAGCTAAGGAATTAGATTTTATGTGGTTGGCAAAAAAGCATCCCTTAGGGGTGTACAATGACTCACCGACCTGTTCAGCTCCATTCCATTCTGCCCACACATGTGAAAAGCTGCCGTATGCAATGCACTGTTCTAGGCCCTAAAATGAGAATCTAGAGCTGAATGAGCCTCAAACCCTGCCCTTGAGCTCAGACTACTGGAGTCATGTTCCAGAATCTAAATCTGTATTTTCTGCTTTCCTCCAGCTGCTCTTGTGACCCATGTCACAAAAGGGCTTTGACAAGCTCATCTTTCAGCCACAAGCTCAGTTCCAACTAGTCATTGATATGTTAACCATTCACTGCTCAGCTAGATCCTTTGAGGTGTCTTCCTCCTGTAGAAACTGGATGATTCAGAATCTGTTGCCAGAAGTTATAATGTTTGAAAGTCACTGATTGTTAGAATATCTGAACTTATAGTAGAAAACAAGGCAGCTCAAGGATTTCTGATTAGAGAATGTGAAGCAAGGGGGAAAAGGTATTCCACCTCCCCCACTTACAACTGACTCCTGATTCATGAGGTTCTCATTTCTGCTCTTGTTCCAGGCCTGTCTCCCCATTCAGCTGCCCTCTGTAAGGGACAGAGACACAAGTTAGGTAGCTGGGCCAGCTCTTCCATGGCCCTCATGGGGGTCAAGTATGAGAGCCGGCATCAAACCTTAGGATCTTCTTGGTCTTGATTATAAAATCAGTTGGGGCGCCTGGGTGGCTCAGTCGGTTGAGCGTCCGACTTTGGCTCAGGTCATGATCTCGCAGTCCGTGAGTTCGAGCCCTGCGTCAGGCTCTGTGCTGACAGCTCGGAGCCTGGAGCCTGCTTCGAATTCTGTGTCTCCCTCTCTCTCTGCCCCTCCCCCACTCATGCTCTCTCTCTCTCTCTCTCTCTCTGTCAAATATAAAGAAACATTAAAAACAGTTTAAAAAATTAGCTTCAGATGCATTGCAGATACCGTAATTTGGTGTGGAGCATTGAAAGTTATTCTTTCTCATGCACTTGCTTATGCTGTGATTTTAAAAGTATTGTATCTTCAGTCATTGAATAAGTATTAATTGATTTAATCTGTTATGGGGTCGATTATATTTTCCTAATGGTTTATACGTCCAGGTTTGGTAGCCCTCGTGGCCCGTGGGTTCACCAACTTTGCTCTGGGGTCCATTCCCATAGCATTTATACATAAGTCAGTAACAAAACTCTTACCACATTCAAGGGAAAGGACCGTTCTTCAAATCCCAGCATTAAGTTCAGGGAGTGGCAGATATGGTAGGTGCTCAATAAATAATGTGTAAATGAATAAATCACTCTGTCCCTGCCTAGAGAATCTGCTTTACAATATTCCATTTTTCAGATTGGGCAGATGCGTACAGAGTTTTTCCTTTAGGTTGGTCATTGGCAGAGTGGAAAACAGAACTAGAGCAGATACTATCTGTGGTCTGTTTAAATCCCTGTGGATGCCTTTGAAGCCTCAACAGGGGTTTGCATGTCCTTCTAATGACCTGCATTGGCCATTCTCTGCAGAGGATTGCCTTTGAGCCCTTTTGTCTGTCCCAGCAAAGACCCCAAAGTGCCTGGAATTTACTCCCCACCCCCACTCTTCCCAAGCAGTCCTGAGCCAATGATGAAGGCTGAGTCTGAGCCTTTTCTCCCTCGCCAAGAGTTAGGACACTGAGGTGAAGTTTGCACTCCCAAGCTCCCTGGCAGCATCAGGTTGAGGTTAACACTTTGCCAAAAATCACATTCTTACTTGTCTCTTCTTCCACTACTGTACCAGTTTCTCCTGGAACAGTTCCTTAATAAAATATTTGCACATAAATCCCTGTCCCAGTGTCTGTTTCTGGGAACCCAACTTCAGGAAAGAACTAAGGCTTCCTGATATTTGTATCCCCTGAATCTACATAGGTACCATCAACCCATTTCTATTGGGGGGAAGGAAACCACCAGCTATATAAACAGATTTCACCTTCCCATGCTCTCACCTGGCTTTTACCCAGCAACCTCACCTCAAGGCCTCCAATTTCTTCTCTCCCTGCTGTAAAATTTTCCATAAAACACCTGAGTTTAGTTTTACCATTTTTTCTGCCTAAGGTTTTAAAAACTTTCCAAGAGAAGTCGTAACTTATTTTATGCTGCTGGAAATGGATTGACTATTGTCAGGGAACTTAAGTTTACCAAAACTTATGCCACATTGCCCAGGGTACTCTGTGTATTTAGTAGCTGCATAAGAACAGAATGTCTGTGTAATTTAATATTTGGGAGGGCTTTCCTGATGACTGGTCACAAGAACAAATCTACACCAACTGCCAGTTGCATGGCTTGTCAGCTGAGCACAGTAAATGCCAGTGAGAATGATTGTCAAGTGTTAACTGTATTTGTGAGGTAAGTCACGAACTGGAATCTGACTAGTGGCCAAAAATGCCCTGGTGCTGTCAGATCACTACCATGGTGAACACTAAACCCCCACTCCTGCCTCCCTCATTGCTACTGACAATGCTGATGACCACTGAGACCAGTGATGGATGCTGAACAGAAGGGCAATAGCATTTCTGAAATTGATGTTGTCTCCACTCAAAGATCAGAGTTTCGATTATATTTGTCAATCCAGGAGGTTTCCCTGGGAAGAAAACAGCCTGGATGAGGCCAGACGATTACAAACATAGGGAATGGGGGAGCCTGGGTGGCTCAGTTGGTAAAGCGTCCCACTTCAGCTCAGGTCATGATCTCCCAGTTTGTGGATTTATACCCTGAGTCAGGCTCTGTGCTGACAGCTTGGAGCCTGGAGCCTGCTTCAGATTCTGTGTCTCCCTCTCTCTCTGTCCCTCCCCGACTCCTGCTCTCTCTCTCTCTCTCAAAGATAAATAAACATTAAAAAATGAAAAAAATCAAGGACACCTGGGTGGCTCAGTCGGCTGAATGTCCGATTTCTGCTCAGGTCATGATCTTGCGGTCTGTGAGTTCGAGCCCCACGTCGGACTCTGTGCTGACAGCTCAGAGCCTGGAGCCTGCTTCGGATTCTGTGTCTCCCTCTCTCTCTGCCCCTCCCCCACTCATGCTGTGTGTGTGTGTGTCTCTCTCTCTCTGTCAAAAATAAATAAACATTAAAAAAATTAAAAAAAAAAAAGAAAAGAACAGAGGACTTAGAGTTTTAACAAAGAGCAGGGATAACTGGACTCATCTCAAGGGAGAGAAGTCTGTCAGTGGGGTTTCTTCCCACCCGAGTCTTTTATAACATGGAGTAGAGAATGCAGGGTGATAAACACAGTATTTCCAAAGGAATTACACCAAAAAAAAAAAAAAAAGTTCTCTCCCCACTGCTGGAGTTGGCAGGAAAATATTGTAGATGTATCTCTATGGGGACAAGGGCAAGATAGCACATTTAGGGACAATCTAAGTTATTCTTTTAGGATCACAGTTCCAACACCTGATTCATCATCAGAATCACCTGGAGAGCTTGCTAAAGATACAACTCCCCTGGACTCATCTCAGAGATTCCGACTGAGTACGTGTGAGGTTGGGCCCAGGACTTTATTCCTAATAAGCAACTTGGGGATTTTCACGACGGCTCAAGTTTGGGAACCAGGTTCCACAGGAAGCCTATAAATTGCTGTGAACTATTTCCTGGATAGAGTGAGCTAACACATAATGGGACGGCCAAGAGGCCAACTAAACACTACCTATAAATATGCCCCAACTTGGACTTCCTTGCGCAGGTCCTTGCATCTCATTTCAAGATCCAGTAGACTTGAAGGACCAATTGTAAAAAGCCTTCACCATAGTCATATGCTGGGATGACAAGGACACAAAACGAGGTCTAAAAATAAAGTTGACTCTTTTGAATTGCAAGTGACTGATTCTATAAACCAAGGTTGGAAGTAGGTCATTCTCTACCTTATTTTACATAACAATCAGGGGCACCTGGGTAGCTCAGCTACCTGGGTAGCTTCTTAGGTCAAGCACCTTTAGTTCAGATCATGATCTCATGGGATCCAGCCCTGGAGTTGGCTCTGTACTGACAGTGTGGACCCGGCTTGGGATTCTCTCTCTCCCTCTCTCTTTCTCTCTGCCCCTCCCCTGCTCATGTTCTCTCTCTCCCTCTCAAAAACAAATAGACACCTAAAAAATAACAACAAATAAATAAATAAATAAATAAGAACCAACAGACTACATAAAAAAGGATAATTTTAAATAACTAGTCAATTATGGATAATTACGTTTTAATTAAACTAGAATTACACTCAATTCCTAGAATTGTGTGTTCGTTAGTTCATTCCTTCTTCATTTATGCATATTCTCTTATCCTCCTTTACTGATTCACACAACACATTGAAGAGCTATACTATGTGCCAGGCCAAGACTTAAGGACCCTCCTTAAAGTTTTAGAGATGAAGGAAAAGAAACTATTGCCACATTTAATTTTCTTTGACTTCTGCAGTTATGAAGAAGGGAGTAAATAATATTCACGTGCCAATAGTCAAGATGTAGACACAGTGACTAATTTGCTCAAGTCGCAAATCAGGAAAGTCTGGATTAGAGTTCAGAAGGGTGTGACGCCTAAGCTCATACTCTTAACTGACATATGCCATGGCCCAAAAGGAAATTTGAGGTTGATTTTCTCTATCCGAGTACTGTGTGGTTACTGGTAATGTGGTCAGACATGGGGCTCTGAATAAGAGCCAATAACTTCAGCTGGCACGACTGCTGTGACAACAAAGCCAGCTCTGCCCTCACCCCAGCCCCAGGTGCACGCCCAGACTCCTGCTGGCTGGAGCCACCCCACTCTTCTCTGGGACACTTGTGAACTTTCCCCACTGTGCTAGGCTGAACTGTGGGTGGATACACAAAGATTTGGCCTTTCCCAACTACGACTCTCGGCATCCAGACCAAATCAGTTTCTGGGATCCATTTAGGGAGGATCCAGACCTACAAAATTAGCCTCAAATCAAACCGGTTTCCAATTAGTCATGGATGGTGGCTTGATTCTTAAGACTGTCAAGTTCACCAAATTCTCAAGGCTAGCCTTGGGTTAGGCGAGGACAGAATTGGCTCAGCTTTCAGACCACAGGATCCAGCCAGTTGTGCAGTCACCTCCTCTTGTGCTTTGTTCTGTGCCTACGCAGGCCAGGGACAGAGTGGCTTTAGGGCTCTGTGGAGCTTTCTCAGAGTGTATCCCTCCTACATGTTCCTGTATGGACTTCCACTAAATAGGCATTCACCTAGGGGGGAGGAATCTTTCCTATCTTTGTAAGTTATGTTTTCTGGTTACATAAACCTGGAACAACCTGGATCCCAGATGGCCTACCACTCTGAAGTCCCTCCTGAATCACTGAGAATTTCCACAGAAGCCCTCTGCAAGTGATGCTGCTTGCAGGGCTCCTACTCACAGCATGCTCTCCCCTCCTGCCACCGGGCTTGGCTCTAGGTACCACAGGTCACCACTCTGAGATGATCTCTGCTCCTGCCCGAGGCTTCTGTGGGCCTTGTCTGACCCTGAGATTGGTTGCCAGGGTCCCCAGATTTCTGTGACCGCATGGCCACTCTGTCTCACTTGTCCATTCTCCATCCCCTTCAGGCACTTTCTATCTCCTTTAGCCATTTGGAGACATGCTCAGACTATCCATGTTACTTGTTACCTATGTGTCTGTGCATGATACGATCAGCCATTAGCAACATGCATCTGTGCTCCCACAGCCACAACACTGTCAGGATTCTCTCCACCCGCCTTTTATTGCACTGTGACACACAGAACACAAGACGGTTTAGCTCTTCCTCTCTTTCTCTCTCTCCCTCTCTGCACTCCCTCTCTCACTATCACAGCTTCCCAAGTCCTTGCAAAAGTTCTGAAAGTTAGGGTGAAACCAGAGAACAGAGAGAATACACACCCAGTCGTACTCAAACTTCCCTTGTCCTCCAAAACCTTGTCCCTTGGTTTTTAAACAAAGTGCCCTGCCCCAGTTTTCCCTCCCCTTGGGTTGAGCGTATCCTTGAGAGAACTTTTGTCCCTGCACATAAATTCACTCCTTGGGTCCCCTACACATTGAGAGTGTCTTTGCAACACATGCCTAACCCATCTAACTCCACAGCATACCTCCGCACTCTGCCATGTAAATGGGCAGCCGGACTGATGAAGCTTCCATGTTGGAATCACTATACTTTGCACTTTGTGTTTTTATTCATAGTCCTATTGTTTTAGTTCAGCTTCTTTGTACTGCATGGAAAGCAGATGTTCACAGACAAAGGAGGAAAAATAAATCAACAAAATGTCCTAGTGATTATATTTTTTATTCAATCATGCCACAGCTGCTTGCCGAGCCCCAACCACTGCCCTGTGTTGGGTGCCGAGTGGGCAGATGAGAAGAATCAGGCTTGGTCCCTACGCTCAGAGAACGCGCACTCTAGTTAAAGTGGAGTTGGGTGGGAGTTGGAGGAATTCAAAAAGGCACAGGACCATAGTGCATGATCAAAAGAGGTGCCTGCCACACAAAGGAGACATTTGTGGAGTGCAGTGTGTAGACAGAAGAGATCTCCCTTCTGGCTTGCAGACCAGGTGGCATTCTAACTGGGTCTTGAGAATGGGTGGGATTTGGGCATGTGGGGAGGAGAGTAAGAATTATGGATGCCCCCAAAGAGAAAGCAGCATGAGCAAAGGTATCGAGTTGGGAAAGTAAGTCCCTGTATGCCTGGAGTGAGTGAGTTACCGAGTGCTGGCAATAATGAGCTACCGACTGGCGTAAGGGAGGTTAGCCTAAAGCCAAGACAGAGTCCATATGACTCGAAAATGCTGGACAAAGTGGAGGCCGAGCAAAATTCAAGCAAAGATATAGGTTTCTGCTTCTGGAGACCGAAATCACAAACCAGAGCTATATCTGCTCCCACAAAATAGGCTGTAGGCCTCTGGTTATTGGATTTTACTCCTCAGCGATGGGAGTTGACCTTTCTGTGACTGATGATCAAATTCAAGAGAACTTCTATGAGAACTAAAACCTCTTTCTAGAAGCAATTACACTTGTCACGGCAGTCCACTGGATGGTTACCTTGCCTTGATTGCCTTCTTGTTCTTCAGTGCTACAAACATTTCATCCAGGAGAAACATGGGAGAGTGACAGAGCAGAGAACTCATTGGCAGAAGTCCTGCGTCTGAACACAGCTCCAGCTCCTACATGCCCTTGTACAAGTTACTGAGACTTTTGGAGGGTCTGGTACCTCATCAAAAGAAAGAGGATAGTAATCCTTGCCCTGCCTTCCTCTTTAGATTGTCATGAGACTTAAACAATAGAATGAGTGCAAAAGTTTTTGTAGACGGTAGTGCCCTGTTACCAAGCGGGGAATAATGGTGTCTACAGCATTAGGAAATGTCTAAAACTTTGTAAAGATGTGATTTTGATTCCACATTCCTGGAGTATTAGCCACAGTGAAAGACCCACTGCAGAAAGGGAAAAAGGTTGATTTTATAACACCAGAATTACAGATTATGCTTGCCTCTTTTGCACAGAATGACTTATTACAGCATAAACTAAATACAGGACTCTGAATAAATACTTGCTTTTCTAGTCATTGCATCTGCAAGTGTGCACACGCACCCTTCTATGAGCTCAGAGGATGCAGATGGCACAGACATATTTCCATTCTCAGATCATTACGTGTTTAGTGAGAAGAACCCAGAGCCAGAGTTCCTCTCTGTGGGTCAGAGCTGCGTACCTTGGAGTGAACATACAGGGGACCTTTTAAATGATGTGGATCAGATGACTGTGTTCTTTTCTCCTCCAAGTCCTGGTCAGACAAGCGTATCAGGCGCAGGTACTCTGACCTCAGGTTTGGCACACTCTCCCACATTTTTTTTTACTGAATTTTTTCAAGTAGCTCTTTCTATGAAAACACACACATCAGAAGTATGTCCCAGCTGTCAGTTTGGTGGTCAGGACCCATCAGTGGGTACCTGTTTTCTAGAATCTTATCCCCAACCAAAGCCACCTTCCAAGGTACAGAGCAGTCAAGCCCATTTGACTGTGGGACCTCACAGGGCTATAAACCTGTCCTCCCCAGCCCATCTCCCCACAATAGGCAGGCTGATATTCTATGTGGGCAGTGACAGTAAATGGTTCACATCACAGCATAAGATTGAGACATGTGCATATAAGTCTGAAAAGGATCTGGCAGGTAATTGAATTCCATCGGATAGTTGACTTCCACCTCTAATTGGTCTCTGAATATCCCCTTGTATTGCCAATGTCATGGGGCACACACCTCATGGGTCACCAGCTTCCACTGCTGTTTGAGCTGTTGGGGCAGTGGTCTTCGTGTCAGCCTGATGCCATTCCCACTGTGCCCTTTACACACTGAGCGTGCCACCAGGCACAGGTGGGAGTCTTCTCTCCCACAGGAACCCTTCAAGTATTTGAAAACAACTCTCACATCCCTTGACCATACCTCCCAATCCCATTTTTTCAAGTAAAGCATTTTCTCACTACCTCTCAGTTACAGTTAACTTCAAGTACAGTCTTCAGAATAAGTCCCTTTTGACAAAGATTTTAGGGCTGTTTGGCTGGTGAGGAAATGGAGTCTTCCCTCTGTTTTCCTGCTGGTCTTGTTGAATCACTGAGGATGGAATGTAGGACCAAGGTAAGAGCAACTCAGAGTCTCAGAAAGACAGACACTCATGGGTTTTAGTTTTGTTTTGTTTTTAACCTGCCTCTAGCCCAAGCTTGGCAGGGTGCCTGGCATTCATTTGAACATTAGGCCCTGGTATTAGCAAAAGGTCGCTTCCTTCCACCTGGCGAATAAGAAACCTATTCTTTGTTTGACTGTGAGATCACCCCAAACACCCAGCCCTGCTGGAGCTTTGTAATTAGGACGTATTTGGAAACAACAGAAGGTTTGCTCAGGAGATCTATGTCTGAGGCCTGGGTCTGCTCTCCTTACTCTGAATCTCAGTTTCCTCACGTGTAAAAGTGGATGATAAGCCCTTCCTTGCCTGAGTCTGAGTGAATCGTGCAATGCAAATGAGACAAGAGAGGTGACAGCACCTGGTAAGGGGATCTTCTAGTTGGGAATGCCCTTGCCCAGGACTAGGTTGTAGACCATCTCCAGCCTGCCCTGTTGAAAAATGAGAAAACTACGAGTTTTAGAAAAAGACATTCAGAGCTACCATATCTCTGCTGTGGCTAACTTTGTAAAAGGAAACATTTCTTTCTGTACCAAGGAAGACAATGATTCTGCAGCCTATTTACATGATTCTTCACACCCTATTTTAAAACCAGAAGCAACAAGATACTTTCGTGGCTGAGAAACACTGTGTTTCCAGAATTATCTGCAGCCACAGAGCCTCCAGCCATGCTCCGGAATTCAGCCAGGGAAGGGAATGCTTGCAGATGCTATTGATAAGGAGAAAAGCCAGCTTGGGACACACCCCCTGTCCAGAACCTTCACCTAGGATTTGAAGTTTGTAATTAATATTTTGCGTTTACTTTAAAATACTATCTGTGGATGTTTTCCTAAAACTCAGAGTTGTCTGCTGAGCTAAGAGAAATCTGGATGTTTTCTATGCTAATTGAATCCGAGATAACAAAATTGTAATAGTGATAAAATAAGGGCAATTTCTGTTTCCTGAAAATTGAAGCCTTTTCAAACTTAAGAAATGTGTAGATTGCATAAGCACTTACATCAATTGATAACATATAATGTTGTGGTACAAGACTAATTTTTCTCAAAAATAATTTCCATTTTGTACTCAGCCCCACAAATTATGTAGTTGGTACACCTCGGGTTCCTGGGAGAGAAACTAAAGTAGCATGTATCAAAGAGCATCAAAAATTAAGAATTTCGAGATGGCAGCAGCAAAGCATTAAACCAAATGTGGGGCCCTCCTAAGCATGGGGCCCCAGGTGACTGCACAGGTCATGTGCCCATGAAACCAGCCCTAAACACAGGAGACTGTACTTCCCAGCTCCTTTGCCAAACCCTTGAGTAATGAGATGTGAGTAGTGGAAGAGAGGCATTCCACTTTTTGGGTGAGGCAGTGAAAAGCCTTTGTGCCTTCTCCAGTCTCTTCCTTTCCCATCATAGTGAACGTGGAGTACTTGTTTTCAGCCGGTGGAGCCAACAGATTGAAGCAGTCACCACTGAGGAGAGCTAGTCTACAGAGTCACCTGGACCACGAAAGAAGCTCTTGTGCGTTAAGCCACTGAGACAAGGGACTTGTTTGTTACTGAAGCATGAGCTTAGCCCATCCTTCCAAATATGTAGGAGAAGGCCAGAAGCAGAGGAAAATGTCTCAACTCTGAAAGTACTATGCAGGAAAGGAAACCAGACAGTGAAGACTGGTATAATGGCTCTCATGCACTTGTTTTTCCATCAATAAAATAAGAATTCAAAGGTGATCCTTCACATGTTACAATTCTATGGCTACACATAGTGCTGCTTTCTCTCAATTCATTTAAAAAATGTTACCTAAGAAAAGAGATTATATATTCTCCTTGTCCTTTAGCCTCCCAGTCTCTGGGCTGATTGCCATCGTTGGCTCACTCTTGATTCACCAACACCATCAATACTTTCAGAATCAAGAGGAAGGCACTCTTCTGGGGGCAGTGTTCTGCTCTGTAGAAAGTATTTTATCAGGTAAACTTGAATTTGCGACCGTGATTGGATAGGTTTTTTCATTCCAAAAACTCCAGCTGATTTTGTAAGAGTCCCATTGTTTGAAAATTACTGAAACTGGTCCCTTTTGTCATTGTTTCTATGCTTTATCACCTTAGAGATCACTTTGGCTTCAGAGTTGTTCCTCATTGCTCTCAAACACCGGATTGCTGTAAGACACCCCCCTGCCACACTCTGGCATGTCAGAGTAGGACGTTTGGTTTAGCGGGGGCCAGCTGGGGTCATCTGCCAAGGCCCTCTGCCATATCCGATACTGGCTTTTTGATTGATAGCCAAAACAACTTTTGAATGTTGTCCACAGGGCTCGGTTTTCAATAATGGCCTCCTGCAAAATAAGAGAGTTATTCTTTACAACCAGAGGTTGGCTATGGTCCTCCATAGACCCTACGGAGGAGCTACCACATTAGCTGCTTAGATCCAGCTTGACAAAAAACTTGAGGCCTGTACGAACAAATCCAATGTGGTTTCATGAGATAGGTCTCAGCCTCTCAAGCTTTTCCACTCAAGGAACTCTTCTGGGAAAAGACAGAGTTCCCAGTTTTAAGAATCTGGAAACATAGCTTGAAGTAGTCTGCCTCGAGGATGAAATTCCTTTTGAATCTCATATATAAATTAAATTTAAAATCATTCAAATTCTGCAGTCCACTCCCTACCACACCCCATGGAATTACCTTATAGAAAGATGTGGCTTTGGTGTGCCCTGCCATATGACTGCATAGTCCCGAATACAGGTCAATAAATTGGAATGTGGGCCACAGTCTTACACCTGGACAGATCCGGATTCAAGTTCCAGCTCTGACATCTACTATGGACAAATCAGTTACCTTATCTGAGCTTCAGTGATTAGAAATAATTCCTTCTTTGTGTAACTCTCCTTACAGTGTAGGGCAGGGCATGGTATAGATGCCTCCCTTTACCACCTTTATGAATTATTTACTTAACAAATAGCTATGGGGGCATCTGGGTGGCTTAGTCAGTTAAGCCTCCTACTTTGGCTCAGGTCATGATCTCGTGGTTTATGGGTTTGAGCTCTGTGAGGACAGCTCGAAGCCTGGAGCTTGCTTCAGATTCTGTGTCTCTGTCTTTCTCTGCCCCTTCTCCCTCATGCTCTGTCTCCCTCTCCTTCAAAAGAAAATAAACATCAAAAAAAAATTTTTTAATAAATAAATAAATAAATAAATAAGACAATAAGCTATGTACTGTGGCCCTATTCACTGTGGCCTCTTTCATCTACAAGTATTTCACTACAATGCATTTTTCTAAGATTACAGAAGACCTGTCTCTTTGGAAACATTTTGGACTGCCATTTTATTTCATGAGTTAGACTGAGCCTCATACAGATCTCAAGTTATAACATAATACAAAGTGTATAAGAGGTTATTGTGTTATTTTTTCATTTTTATCATGTCATAAAAGTTAACCATCTTAGAAGTTATCTTGAGAAAAACAAAAAATATGAGAAGCCTGCTGTCCCACAGAATGAGAACTCATTTTGGTGTCTATCAGTGGTATCTTTGCTAGACTGGAAGAATCAATTCTACGGGATTCTACAAGGACCTTTGCCAGGGTAGTAGTTTTCTTAAATTCCACCCATCTTTGATATTGGAGTCCCATTGCCAATGGAAATAATAGAGAACAGCTAGTCTGAATCTTTCTGTCTCAAAAAATGGATCATCTGTTAGCAGGCTGTTAAAGACCCACACAGCCATCTCAAGAGCATCTCGTAAACTTCAGGGCTCACCTAGCCAGACTTGTTATTCTACTTTTTCATTTTGTACTCAGCCCCACAAATTATTACTTTCCCACAGCAAGTTGCTTTTTTGTTTTTTGTTTCGTCCTTCTTAATTAAAAAGAGAACAGTAGTTCTCCATCGAGCTGGAATAGGGCTGGATCATAGGTATCCAATTACTGGTCTTAAAGTCTAACTTACCTCTAGGATATCTTATCAGGTTTTAAACAAAAAAACAAACAAACAAAATGAAACAAAACCAAACACACATACAGACACACACAGAGAGACTTTAGTGCTATAAGACATGCCTCGAGTGTTATCACAATTCTAGAAGTATAATGGCCTGTCTCACTTTGCTGGTCTGGATTGGGAAACTGAAGGACCGAGAAGTAACCTGTTCTGTCACTCTACATTATAAATTAAATGTAGAACTAGAAACAAAAACTTCACCACACAAGCTCTTCAGATTGGCTACTAAAATAATTCACACATACATACATACACACACACATATATACACAAACACGTAAGTAATAAAAACGAGAGGAATTAAAGCTATCCAGATTAGCTCCTATGCCTTTCAGTTGGAGGTTAGATCATGAGAAAGCAAGGTGAGGATAAGATCCCATTCAAAACTGCTCTAAGATTAGGGATAGTCTTAGTCCTCTCAGCAGACCAGGAAATATTTGGAACTGTGCAACAGGAGGCCAGCCATCCCCCGTGCCTGTCCCTTGAAACCTCTCTGGACCATCTTTGTCACAGGCTGGCCACCAATCTTTAGTATCTCCTGTCAGATATACCTAGAGCTATGTGAGGAAAACATCTTGCTGCATCCGTGATAGCCTGCGGTCTTTATCTACTCTGCTCACCTCATAGGGCATGAAATCTTAGTGTCTGTAATTCTCCATTACAACTTCCTTCAACCACAGACTCAAATGGCTTTGGTTTGTTCCTGAATGCCTACTGACAGCAGAAGGTAACTTCGAATAAGTGAAGACTGCCATGCAGGAGCCTGGGGGTGAGAGCTAGGACCCCACAGCATCATTTCTCAGTGTGAAAGCTGCTGGGAACCCCCACTGAACATCTACGCCGGTCTCCATTTCTCAGTGGACTCGAGAAACAAAGGAGAAACTTAATCTTTCATGAGTGTCAAATTATCCTCTCCATCTGCTGGAGGTGAGCAGCGTCACTTCTTAACATTTAATAATTGAACAAAGCTTTACCCAGCTTTCTATTAGAATAAAGCAGGGTTTTAGACTCTGTAGATACTGAGATGAGTTCTTGCCAGCGCCGTTTACACAATCTACACACAAATAACTGTAGCACTGGTCCTCTTGCTTCTGTAGACTGTGAGCAGCACCCCTCCATCATCAGGATCTGCCTCGAATTGCACCCTAGGTCATGGCACAGGGTCAACAAATGTTTATGGAGTGAATGAACAAATGAAAGCCTGCATGACTGATAGATACAAACTAAGAAATGCTAAGTATCACAAGAGATAACATAATGATAATAGTTTATATTTATCAAACATTTACTACATGCTTTTCTGTGTTCACCTTTCATGCTCACAGTAACCCTGTAAGGTTAGGTACCCTTATTATCACGGCGTTTCAGATGAGAAAACGGAGACATAGAGAAGTGGAGTTGCAAGTGCTGCCCAGAGTCAGGCGGCAAGAAAGGATTCCAACCCAGGTGAACTACTTCCGGCTTATGCTTTCTTTTAACTGCAAACATGGTGACATTCGAATGGCTTCCTGCTAGAGGATTATGGGAGACTTTGTTGCTCCATTACCTATAGCACAATCCTCCCAACTTTTTCCTGCCCACCTAAGAGGAAAAAACTCACACACAATCTCAGCAAATCTGTCTAATGTTTGGCATAGATCCACTTTCCCAGAACCCTTTTCTCCTCAGGATGACAATAAGACACAGTTCTGACCAATGAGGCATAAGAGGAAGTCTGCAGGGTGGCTATAGAAAATGACTTTGTTTCCTTATAAAAAGTTCATACTTAAGGGAAAAAAAGCTTGCTGGTGCCTCTCCTTCCATTTTTTTTTTTCCTGCATCAAAACACAGATAACGCCCAGCTATGCGGCAGCTATCTGGACACCATAAGCAATACACGCAAACATGAAAGGCCCGTATCTAAAGATGGGGAGGCAGAAGAGAGAAAGATTGATGATCCCCAATGACACCACTGAGTTGCTGAACCAACTCTATGGCCACTTACCTCGAATCTTCCGGTTAAGTGAGACAGTAAATATCTTGACTGTTTAAACCACTGTTACTTGACTCACCCATCCAGGCTTTGGGAAAGATTCATGAAGATGATACTACTACTGCTGTGCCATAGAGGATGGAATAGCATTCCCATAAGGAGATATTGGGGGAAGCTATACCAGGCAGAGGAAATAATGTGATCACTGACAGGGACAAGGTACGAACACAAGATTATCCTTTAAAGGGCAAGGTTCATCCTTCTGCAGCTGGGTATGAGGACACTCATGCGATCCTCTCTTATTAATTTGGTGGCTTTGGAGACCATACGGGTTAGCACGGTACCTCACAGTGTGGTCCCTCCACCAGCAGTATCAGAATCACCTGACAAACACTTGTGCCTATTCTAGACCTTTGAATCGGAAATGCTAGGGGAAGGGCTGGGCAACCTGGGTTTTAATAAACCCTCCAGGTGACTCTGATGCCCACTCAAGTTTGAGAAGCCCTGGATATGCACACAGAGAGAGGCTCTAGTACCTTAATTCTATGTTCTTTTCTGCCACTGGCTCCTGTGTGGTTTTTACCCTGCCTGTTAAAGAAGGTGCTGCAGAGAAGTCAGGTTCCAGGGATTCCCCCCTCACTGGCATAAGGCTGTGTTTGCCACTGGAAACATTGCCACCCAGATTGGGGACAGATGGAACCTGATGCTCACCTCCCCTTTGACACAGATGTCTTTTCTAGGGGTGACCCCTGTTCTCCAGGAGGCTTTGAAGAATGAAGATTCGGTCTAAATAACAGCGCTGAAGGAGGAGAGTGAACCACATAGCCAAAGAAAGGAGACCACAAACTCATTTCACTGAGGAAATGGAGTAAATGGGAGATGAAGAATCAAATCTAAGAAAAGCTCACTATGAATCTTATTTCCCATGTGTAAAGTAAAAGTAATAGACGTTGTTAAGTGAAAGAAGCCAGACCTAAAAGGCCACATATTCTATGATTCCCTTTATGTGAACTGTCCTGATAGGTAAATGCGTGGAGACCGAAAGTAAATTAGTGGTTGCCAAGGGGTGAAGAAGGGGGAAGGGGGAATGAGGAACGACTGCTAATGGGTACAAGATTTCTTCTGGGGTGATGAGAATGTTCTGGAATTAGTGGTGATGGTTGCACAACTCAGTGAGCTGCACACTTTTTAAGAAGGTGAATTTTGTAGTATGTGAATCATACGTAATTTCAAAAAAATGAATTGAGTCAGTTCTCTACTTGTGAATTTTAGAAATGAACAGGTCCTTAGACATCATAATCCCATTCTCTCCAGGTCCACCATGTAGACAAGAAAATTAACACCTTGTTTGGAGCTCAATAGAGGAAAGCACCATTGCTCATGTCACCGGGCAGGGAGCTTCTTGGACTGCTGACTCTTATCCTCTAAGGCTGTTCCTTTTTTCAGACTCCCAAAGAATGCCCCGTCCATCCCTACCCACAGTGATCAGAAGCCGGAGGGCACTTACCTCCACCACAAGGGACACAATGAAGTTGGAGCTGAGCATAATGATGATATAAACCCTCCACAGAAGAGGAGTGCAGAGAAGCTGGTGGGAGATGGAGAATCACTGTTAGTTTGAAGACAAATAAATGTCAGAAAGCTGTTCACACGTTCACAGTGTACATTTTCATAGGTTATAAATCACGTGTGTAATAGACATGCTTACATGTAGACATTACATGTATGCATATTAGAGGCACACACAAAATAACAGAAACTATGATTGCTGCTTTTGTTCTTTTATCTTTCTTTCTTCTCCTTTTTATTTTTTGGTGCCCCTGTAATTTCTCAATTTCCCCAAATCAATTCGATCAAAATTTGACAAATTTGATAAAAGTGTTTTTGTGTGCTTGCGTTGCTCGCTTTTATGAGGGAATACAGGAATGTGGCTCTATTCCCAGGAGGCTCTGATGGTACACAAGTCGAATGTGACAGGGGCAGTGTTGCCCTTGTCTCTCTGGTGCCACATCTCCCCTCAGCTGAGCCCTGCTTTGCAGCCCCGAGCCAGGGCTTTACCCTCAGGGCTGTGTGCACGGCTGCACAGATGGTGCCATGACAAGGGTACTCACCAGTGGGGCAAGTGGAGCTGGATGGGAATGGATGTCTGGCTAGATAAATGAATGGATGGATGGATGATATGAAACCAAGGGCACACTGCTGTACCCGGCACTGTCTCATATACTGCCTTCTACACTGGGGGGATTATAAACTGGTACAACTCTATGGAGGGCAATGCCATTGAAATGAAAAGTGGAAAACCATTTCTGGGAGTTTATCCTAGAGACAGACTTGTACATGCCTGAAATGGTATAGGTATAAAGTTATTTTATTGCAGCTTTGTTTGGAATAGCAAAACATTGGAAGCAGCCTAAATGTCTACCAACGGGGGCTGCGTATAACTTATGGTACATATATGTATATTGAAACAATATATTAACGTAAAAAGAGGAATGAGGAAGCTCTATGTACTGTCGTGGGACAATTACCAAAATACACTGTAACATGAAAGATCGTGGTGCAGAACCTGTGTGGTCGGGGCAGCCATGGGCATGCCCCATGAGGGTCTCCTCCATAGCTTGCTCACACGTCTCATCTCATTTTGCCATCTTCAGCTCAGAAGACCTGGACAAATTTAATAGTCTGCTATTTGTGTAAGAATGTGGCAGAATACACATATAAGGAATATATATATGGGGCGCCTGGATGGCTCAGTCGGTTGGGCATCCGACTTCGGCTCAGGTCATGATCTCACGGTCCGTGAGTTCGAGCCTTGCATCAGGCTATGTCTGTCAGTTCAGAGCCTGGAGCCTGCTTCGGATTCTGTGTTTCCCTCTTTCTCTGCCCCTCCCCCACTCACGCTCTGTCTCTATCAAAAAATGCATAAACATTTAAAAAAATTTAAAAAAGGAAATATATATATGTGTCTGTGTGTGTGTGTAGGCATGTGTATAAAATATGTGTATAAAAATAAAAATGTATAAAATAAAGTGTTGTCATCAGTAGCCTCCAGAGAGGAGACCTGGTAGCAGGGGAAAAAGGATGAGAAGACAGAATTTTTTAACTTTTGAATATTAAACGTTGTGAATGTATCTCTATTTTTAAAAAAATGCAATTTTTTAAAATGAGCAATAACTAGGTTACAAAACAGCATGATTCCATTTAAAGTAAACTGCATAAATCAGTCAATGCGCTTTTATAATATACAAAGTTTCAAAGATGGAAGGATAGAGTGAATACTGTTATAATTTTCTCTGCCTGCATATTCACATTTTCTAGAATGTACCCACAATTTTATGTAATAAGAAGAAAAATAATTATTTTTAGGGTGAGCAATAATTCTCTGCAGACTCCTTGGCAGTCATGTTGGCAATGACCCCACACAGGTCCCCCCAAAACTAAATAGGCTCCCTGTTTTGCTGTACCAGAGGAATCAGCCTCTCTGTAAGACTCTTTCCTCTTAAAGAGTGTGACTAAACCCAACATATCGTAACCCTAACTTCTGCAGGATTAAGAAGTTTTAACTCACTTAGAAGTCTAGCAGCCAAAGACTATCTCCATGACTGCTTACTCAAATTCATGAACATATTTAACAATAGTGGCAATTACGCTGTTAACCACAGTGATACAATTATCACAAGGAAAACCGAATGTAGACATGAGTTTGTATGCCACATGTCAAGAAGGGTTGGTGAAGGTTTTGCTGGTTTGCAATGAACTGTGAGCTTCCAGTGCTCATCTCCATTTAGGAACCGGATCTACAAGGATCAGTCACTTACTGCCCTTATGTGCCATGGGTTATGTTAGGCACTGGTAACATGAAACTGAATAAGATAGGACCTTGGCCTTCATGACACGTGTCTTTGAGTTGGAGAGGTGGGCAGGCAGGCTCACGTAGCACTAAGTAAAAAAAGTCCATTCCCTTTTACCATCTCTTCTGTATTCTATTTACTGGTCTAAAGGACATTTGGTAATAATAAACTTCTAATTCAAAAGTATAGGTTAAAGGAATTGAAATACACATTTCCCCTAGCTTGTATATGTAAAAATTTTCTCATAGATTTTGACATTTGCCTCAAAATTACACTCTAAGAGAGTTCATGAGGTAAGTTATGGCTCTTTGCAAACAAGTTTTGCAGACATTAAGTATGAACATACAAACACGTCTTTATTATAGAGATTTTTTTTAAAGATGTAACAGAATTTGAGAATTAACAGAAAAAGTGTTATAGGCAAACTGTTTTCAACAGCTTCAAAACAGAAGTGCTTAGGGGGAAAAAATTTCTTACGCTTGAAACAGTGTATGTATATAGATTTTTCCATTCTTACAGGGATCTTTTAAAAGAAAAATGGTCAATGCTTCTGAAATATTTGAAATCAAGATTAGACAGAATCTTATTTCCTGGCTGGCTTAAATTTAAAAAAATACAAATAAATGTAGTATTCTTTTTTAACTCTACTATTCCAAAAGGATAATCAGTGTCACGAGTCCATGTCAATTGCCACCGTGACCTGCTTCTTGCAGTCAGGGTATTATATAACAGTAAACCATCATCATAGCCCAGAGATAAGACTTACATCCAAACGCCTGTATAATTCTGGAATATCAGCAAATAGAATGAATAGACACACACCCAGCTGTATGACCAGCACAAGGACAAATACATCTGAGGAAATAAGAACACAATCTATCATTTCGAGAAATTGGAGTATATACGGAGTTTCACATCTATTGACAGACATATTCTAGATTCACACTGATTAAGCTTACTTGATTCCTACATCCAAACACAGCATAATAAATGGAAAGTACTCATTTCTATGCAATGGGTCTCACCTCCACAATTTCTATGCATGTCCTTGAAGCAGATGGAAATTTTCACATGCATGTTGTAAGTTTCAATTAATAAAAGTGGGAAATATAGAGAGAGCAATTTTGACCTAATGTATTTTCAAAAAATGCCTTGAAGACAGTTAAGTATCCAAGTCTTTTTAATGCAAATCCCCTGCTTCAAATTCTATTCTGGAAAAAAAAGAGGGCTGTAAATAAACAAATATTTAAATTGCAGTAATGTAGAGGTAAGCATTTGACTGCTTTCTCATCCCAAGAAGGAGAAAGGCAAAATAATTTTCTCTAAATAAACTAATTCTTATGAGGACATTGATCCTTCAACTTATGCTTCTAAATTTTCCCAATTAGGGGTGCCTGGGTGGCTCAGTTGTTAAAGCATCCACCTCTTGATTTCGCCTCAGATCACGATTTCATAGTTCATGGGTTCGAGCCCCACATCAGGCTCTGCACTGACAGCATGGAGCCTGCTTGGGATTCTCTCTCTCGCTCTCTCTCTCTGCTCCTCCAGTGCTCATGCTCTCCCTCTCTCTCTCTCTCTCGAAATAAATAAGTAAAGGTAAAAATAATTAACCAAATAATTAATTAAATGTTCCCAATTTGAGAGGTAAGGATGTATACAAATGAATGTTCCACAGGGTAACCAGGTCACCCACTTCTCCTAACACACACCGCACTCCAGTCCAGAATGTAAGGAGGTAGCATGTACTTTGGCCAAGAGCCTCCACAATTACCGTAGCCAGGTTCCTTCAGGCTGGACCCCCTCCCAGGCTGCCAACCACACAGTGCCATCTTAACCATTGTCTTCATGGCAGGAGACATGTTCCAACTGAGTGTTGTGACACTTCTCTCTCTCCACCTCCTCCCAGATGAATTCCGACAAGTACTGACACGTGAGGAAATAAATGACTCATCCCAATTTACAGTGGTGCCATGAAAGGACACCTGGAGACAAACTTCCGGTGAAGGAAAGAGGTAGAGGAAGAAGCCCTAGAATTTAATGCAGCTTTGAGGAAAGGAGCAAAGAATGAGGCTGCCAAATGTGTTTATAGAGCCCTGGAGTATAAAGTCAAGGCTCCAGATAAGCATCAACTCTGCTGCTGCTCCCCGAGTGACCTGGGCATGTCTGTTCCTTCTGATGACCCCTCACCTCTGATCTGGTACAACGCTACTCACAATTTTTATATATGGGCTGCCTAAATGGTTTTCCTTTAGAGAAAATAAGAGCCATGATGATACAGTTGATTGTTCCCAAGAACCATATGGTAGTGTTTTCGAAGCTTGTGAAGGCACCATTACTTCCAATTTTTTCTGGAGCAGTGGGAGAAATGGTTGACTTTGAGATGCTTTCATTTTGCACTGTGCAGGCACTAAAAAAGAAACAAAAAAGGTAATGAACGAAGATGACAGGTCTTTATGGAGCACTGGTAACTACAGGATTCCATGCCCTCCGTGCTTTTGTAATTACCTACACTTTGGGAAAGAATATACTAAGAAATAAGGGGAAATAAACCAACACAGATAGATCTATATTTTGGATAGATGAATAGATAAAAGATAGATAGATGATAGGTAGATAGAAGTTAGATAGTCAAGTTAATAATTCAATAATTTGGGTACCCTTCATGTGCAGTAAGGATATGTGGGAAAAAGATGAGTAAGCCATGAGTTTTTCCTCTTGTGGCTTAAGATCTTTGAATATTGATAAATAGGGTGACCATATAATTTATTATCCAACAGGAACATATTTGAATGTGAAAGTAAAAGACTAGTAGCATCAGCAAAACCGGTAGTTGCCAGAGGAGACATGCGTGGAAGGGGTGGGAAAAATAGATAAAGGGGATTCAGAGGTCTAAACTTCCAGTTATAAAATGAATATTATGAGGATGCAAATTACAGCATAGGAGCTGTAATCAAAAATAGCATATTAATATATGGTGACAGATGGGCACCACATATCATGGTAAGCAAGGAATGGTGTATAGAATGATGGTCAAATTGATAACTTGTTATTAATGTAACATTGTATGCCAAATATACTTCAACGATTAATTAATTTAAAAAATTTCATTGGGATATCAGGCTCAAACTGGGGCTGCCTGGGCAAATTATAATGCATGGTCACCTTAGGTGTAAAAGAAGGTCATGGATCATTATCACACAAGACAGGCAAAAGTAAGTGCCAATGGATAATATCCTCAAACTGTGCTACAGAGGAGAGAAGATCACTGGAAAATTCCCCAAGGGACTTGAAAGAAAGCCAACGCCTCCAGAAGAATGAAGAACCCTTCTTGTCATAAGGGCCAGACCATGTTTGATGGAAATTAGGATGTGAGAAGCTGGCATCAGAGCTGTGATAGTACCTGTGCATCTCCATGGAATACCAAGGCTGCCTCTGAACCAGAATGAAGCCCACAATGTGCATGGCTAAGCTGAGAAGAATGTTGAGAATCACAGAGAGCAGCAGAGGTGGGGAGATCAGCCGTCCTGCAGGCCTGAAGGGCACCAGCTTGGGGTAGGCACCATTCAAATTCACTACAAAATAAATTCAAGTGTTATGTTTGTGAGAGAAGGAAAATACTGTATTCTTCATCAGAAGAACAGTGTAAATTCTTGGGCCCACACAGCCAAGGAAACTGACAAACTGGAGTACATCAGGGTTTTGAGGGAACAAAATACAATGAATGGCTTCAAACTCAAGTCATAGGAGCAATTCTTAAGGGAGAAGACAAAAACAATCATGAAATGCTTTCGGTTTGGGCTATTTTTTTTAATATATGAAATTTATTGTCAAATTGGTTTCCATACAACACCCAGTGCTCATCCCAAAAGATGCACTCTTTAATGCCCATCACCTACCCTCCCCTCCCTCCCACCCCCCATCAACCCTCAGTTTGTTCTCAGTTTTTAAGAGTCTCTTATGCTTTGGCTCTCTCCCACTCTAACCTCTTTTTTTTTTCTTCCCCTCCCCCATGGGTTTCTGTTAAGTGACTCAGGATCCACATGACAGTGAAAGCATATGGTATTTGTCTTTCTCTGTATGGCTTATTTCACTTAGCATCACACTCTCCAGTTCCATCCACGTTGCTACAAAGGGCCATATTTCATTCTTTCTCATTGCCACGGCACTCTCCACAATAGCCAAACTGTGGGAAAAGCCTAAATGTCCATCAACTGATGAATGGATAAAGAAATTGTGGTTCAGTTTTGCCTATTAAATAGGCAAAGTCCATCAAATTATAGGTGAGGTCATGATGATAATGTACACTCTTATGCACTGCTTCTGGAAACGTACACTGACACAAACCTTCTGCAGGGCAATTGGCAATAAATATGAAAACACCGGAAAATGTTCATAACATTTGACATGGTTATTCCATTTCTGGAAATTTGTTTTAAGCTAAAAATATCAGAGATGTAGAGAGATGTTCTTTAGTGCATCACTTACAGTAAACTATGGTACATCTACATAATGAAAAAACAGGCAGTCGCTAAGAAGCAATGCTTTAAAATATTCAGTGACAATGGGACACCTGGGTGACTCAGTTGGTTAAGTATCTGACTCTTGATTTCGGGTCAGGTCATGATCTCCTGGTTCGTGAGTTTGAGCCCCGCCTTGGTCTCTGCACTGACGGCGTGGAGCTTGCTTGGGATTTGTTCTCTCTCTGTCCCTCCCCTGGGACTCTCTCATTCTCAGATAAATAAACTTAAGTAAAATAAATTAAATAAACTTAAAAAAATATTCAATAACAAAATGAGAAGTGACATCGGAAAAAATGGCAGAGCAGACAGCCCTAAGGTCCCATCCTTCCACAGAAACATTGAAAAACAAGCAGAAACTATCAAAACTTTGTCAGAACTCTGAACAACAAAGGTTTACAGCAGTCAAACAAATGCTGAATCAAGAAAAAGGCAACTTAAAGATGGTAGGAAAGCTTTGTGACATCTCTTCTTGCCGTTGCCCTACCCCTCCTCAGCTCAGTGGCAATCTCAAAGTCAGTCATTGGCCCTCCCAGTGGAGGACTCTGGTCTCTGGTCACAGAGAGGAAGAGCAAACTGCATCCATTGGGTATGTCCGTTCTAACCTGTCTGGGGGTACCTGAAGGACTGGTGCAAGGCGCTCATCTCTGTTTCACCTAATGCAAGACTGAACTTAGGGCAGCAGCATCCACTGCTTGAAAACAACTGTAAGGCTCACCAACTACCCACAATCACCTGGGGCAAAAGATGGCAGTTGAGACATAAAATAATAGCTACGATAAAGAAAAGCTAAAGAACGTTTCTTTGGAAAATTATGGCTTTCAAAAACATATGTGTATTTTGGGGACTATAGAAAACCATGCACACACCTAAGGCAAGTTACCCACTCAGGAAAGACTGGAACAGCCCCTCAGTTTTGAGCTCTGGATGAACTTTGCACTCAGCACAAGCCTGGCTGAGTGTTGAAGGGCCCCAGCACAGAACAAATCTGCAAAGACTGGGAGAGGTTGTTCTTTGTTCATGGTTTTACACTCATGGAAGTCAAGAAAATCTCTGTCAAAAACACAGCTAAAGGAACAGAGATATCGTTGACCAATGGCAACTGATACAGTCTTTGCAAAAAGTAGTTTAGGAAAGTCACCAAATGGACTATGACAGCCTTCAAAAACTAGCAGAACAAAAGCCATCAAATCCTGGGGAAGGGGGATTTCCAGAGTTATCTGGATTTCCAGAGTTACGACATTGTAATATTCATCAGAATAAAATAAGTTGACAGAAATAACCTCTGAGGACACCCAGACATTGGACTGACGAGACAAAGACTTTATTTTCCAAATCCCAGCTTTTTTTTAAATTTATTTTTTAAATTTACATCCAAGTTAGCATATAGTGTAACATTGATATCAGGAGTAGATTCCTTAATGCCCCTTTCCCATTTATCCCATCCCCCCTCCCATAACCCCTCCTGTAACCCTCTGTTCTCCATATTTAAGTCTCTTATGTTTTATCCCCCTCCCTGTTTTTATATTATTTTTGCTACCCTTCCCTTATGTCCATCTGTTTTGTATCTTAAAGTCCTCATATGAATGAAGTCATATGATATGTTAGACAAAGACTTTAAAACAACTGTTTCAGGGGCGCCTGGGTGGCTCAGTCAGTAAAGCGTCTGATTTCAGCTCAGGTCACGATCTCGTGGTTTGTGAGTTCGAGCCCCACGTCGGGCTCGAACCCACGAACCATGAGATCGTGACCTGAGCCGAAGTCGGACGCTCGACTGACTGAGCAACCCAGGCGCCCCTAAAACAACTCTTTCAAATATGCTCAAAGAAATTAGGAAACAATGTATGAACAAAATGAAAATGTCAATATAAAGAAAATATGAAAAGGAGCCAAAAGAAATTCTTTCTAAAGAATCTTTTTTATAATTTCTACCTCTTCATTGACATTCTTTCTTTTGTCCAGTAAAAGTAACTATTTGAGTGGCGCCTGGGTAGTTCAGTTGGTTAAGCATCTGACTTTGGCTCAGATCATGATCTCACAGTCTGTGAGTTCAACGTCTGTGCTGACAGCTCAGAGCCTGGAACCTGTTTCAGATTCTGTGTCTCTCTCTCTCTGGCCCTCCTTCACTCGTGCTTTGTCTCTCTTTCTCTCTCTCTCTCAAAAATAAAAATAAAAAATAAAAACTTTTTTAAAAAGTAACTGAGCAAATATAAAAGGCTGTTGGGACACCTGGGTGGCTCAGTCGGTTAAGCATCCAACTTGGGCACAGGTCATGATCTTGCAGTTCATGGTTTCAAGCCCCACATTGGGCTCTGCACTGACAGAACAACGGAGAGCTATTACTTAATGAGTACAGAGTTTCTGTTTGGGGAGGTGTAAAAATTTTGGAAGTAAAGAATGGCAATGATTGCACAAAACTGTGAATGTAATTAATCCCCCTGAACTATATGTTTAAAAATGGTGAAAATGGCACATTTTATGTTATGTATATTTTACCACAATAAAAAAGAATTAAAACATTTAATGACATGAAAATTTATGACAAAGTTAAAAGAAGAAAATATACGCACAACTATATACAGAACATAATTCAAATTTCTTCACTTATATACATACAGAATGCTTTAATTTGTTAGTTTTGAATGGTAGGATAAAGATGGATTTTTTCCTTTGTTATATCTTGCAATGTTTTCCGTCTTTGTTTTATAATGAATATATATTAGTAACCATAAGAACAAAAAATAATCAAGTTATTTATCAAAATATAGAAGAAAACCTGGAGATGCTTGTTAAACAGAGAATAATTAGAGCAGACATGAGGGATATTTTCAAAATTGTGGAAAAAAGACTGATCTAGGGAGAAAACATAGATGGCTCTTTGCCACCCTAAATCGCAGAGCTGGGATGGGTGCAAGTTACATAGAGATAGGCTTGACTTCATAAGAATTCTGTTAGCAGTATGGACTGGCCAAGGGTGTTCTTTCCAGAGATTTGAGCCCCTTGGATACACCTGACACTGTCAGAATTACAGGGAACACAGCATTAGTCAAGATAAACAAGGTGCTGTTTTCACAACGCACACACTGGGAGAGGGGAGGCAGGAAGGCGCAAATAAAACACAGATAAAAGCATAACTTCAGATTGTGAAGGGCACCCCCCCCCACACACACACACACACAAATAGAGCACAATTGTGCTTTCTGCCTCAACTGCCACCATGATGCCCGTGACAAAGTTTCTGGTGAAAAGGGGCCAAAAAAAAAAAAAAAAAAAAAAAGGAAGAAAAGAAAAAGGAAGAAGCAGCAAGTTATGAAGTTTGCCTTTGACTGCACCCACCCTGGAGAAGAGGGAATCATGGAGGCTGCCAAATTTGAGCAGTTTGTTCAAGAGAGAATCAAAATGAATGGAAAATCTGGGAATCTCAGTTGGAGGGGCTCTAACCACTGAAAGGAACAAAAACAAGATTACAGTAACTTCTGAGGTGCTTTTTTCCAAATGGTGTTTGAGATAACTCATCAAAAAAATATTTGAAGGGTCACCTGAGTGGCTCAGTTGGTTAAGCATCCAACTTAGGCTCAGGCCATGATCTCATGGTTCCTGGGTTTGAGCCCCACATGGGGCTCTGCACTGATGGTGTGGAGCCTGCTTGGGATTGTTTCTCTCTCCCTCTCTCTCCGCCTCTTCCCCACTTGTGCATGCTCTCTCTCTCTTCCCCCCCTCCTCTCTCTCTCTCTCTCAAAATAAAGAAATAAACCTAAAAAATATATATATGAATAATCCCTGTGATTCATTGCAAGTAGTTGCTAACAGAAAAGAGAGTTACAAACTGTGTTATTCCGGATTAACCAGGATGAGAAAGAGGAGGAAGAGGTGGATTAAAACTCATTTTTCTGGAACATTTTGTATGAATTCTTGAATAAAACTTGGGAACAAAAAAAAATAGAGGACAATTGTGTGATAGAGAAAAATTGGCTTGGTGACTACTTAAAGTGAACTTCCTGATGTGGTGACATTTGAGCTAAGATCTGAATAAGAAAAAACCAAAGCCATATAAAGATGAAAACGGAGAGCGTTTTTGACAAAGGAAAGAGAAAAATCAAAGGTACTGTGGTGATCACAAGCTTGGCAACGCTCAAGTGACAAGAAGACCCTGGTGCTTGGGATAAGAATGTAACAATGTGGTTGTAAGTGAAGCAGAAGCAGGCAGGGGCTAGAGAATTTTAAGCAAGTAGGTGACAATAAAAATTACTTTTCAAAATGAACACTCTTACTGCTCTTTGAAAGGTAAATGGGGAGGAGGGGAAACAAGATGAGTTGTGAGGCTGTTGTGGGAATCCCTAAGGGAGGTGACATGGTTCTGTGTCGGAGGGTACAGAACTTCGGAAAGCAGAGCCAACAGGAGCTCCATCCAAAGAGATGTGAAGGATAAAGAAAAGAGAAACCAAGGATGGCTCCAGGTCTTTGAAAAACCAGGTTGTTTTACCAGAATGCAAGGAAAGGAAATTTTTTTCCCTTTCACTGATGTGTTCTAAGTGCCTTAATAGGCACTTTGTAGTACAAATTAGGCACTCAATAAATAGCTAATAATTTTGTTGAATACAAGATCTGGTAGAAGAAAAGAAAATATATTTTTATGCTGATCCAGCAGACCAGAGAAAAGTTGATGACAATGAAGAAGGAGATTATAACAGAAAAAAATCCCCAAGAAGGTAAGAAGAGGTAGGATTAAACGTATACGTGCAGCTGTTGGCATTTATATGTAACAGAGAGGAAAGTAGAGAACATGGTGGATGGTGGGGAGTGGATAGGTTGGTGTGAAAGCCTACAGCAGGGAAACTGGGAAGACGATTCATGTTAATCAAGAGGTGGAAATGGGAGTGGCCTAATGGCAAGATTATCTTTAATCTTCATTCAAAATCCCCAAAGGCTAGGATTTAAAGATCTAAAACAGGGGCAGCGGGATGGCTCAGTCGGTTAAGTGTCCAACTCTAGATTCCAACTCAGGTCATTATCTGAACACAGGTCATAAACTGTGGTTCATGAGATTGAGCCCTGTCAGCACTGACAGCATGGAACCTGCTTGGGATCCTCTCTCGCCCTCTCTTTTCCTTCCCTACTTGCTCTCTCTCTCAAAGTAAATAAATAAATTAAAAAAAAAAAAGATCTAAAGCATAAAAGCTATCCACCTCTATAAACTGGGCATATATTAACTGTAATTACACCTGAAAGCATACTGAAGACAGCATTCCTGATTTTCAAAGTGCACTTGAGAAACTGAACAAGAAGACCATGGGAGAAGGGAAGGGGGAAACGATAGTTACAAACAGAGAGGAAGGGAGGCAAACCACAAGAGACTCTTAAATACAGAGAACAAACTGAGGGTAGTGGGGGGAAGGAGTGGTGGACAGAGGGGAAAATGGGTGATGGGCATTGAGGAGGGTACTTACTGGGATGAGCACTGGGTGTTGTATGTAAGCAATGAATCACAGGAATCTACCCCAAAACCAAGAGCACATTGCGCACACTGTATGTTAGCCAAATTGACAATAAATTATATTTTTAAAAAATGAAAAGCAATAAATTATCCCAAAATATAAACAAACAAACAAACAAATAAATAAATAAGTTTAGTGACCATTATGGAAGCCCTGTATTTTGTGGAAAAAAGAAAAATAACTAACCAGCTTTTCCATGGCTAATACTTTTATTTCAATCCAAGAATCACAAATGGGGCTCCTATTTCCTCTTTCCCTCTCTGAATAGACTTTTGGGCATAAGTCCCATATCCCTGAGGCTGCAACTGGTGTCCCTCCTAGTGGACCAGCCCTTCTGGAAGAGCCAAGAAAGTTTCAAAAATGTCTTACTTGTTAAACCAATAAGAGTTGTGATGGCCAGATCCTGAAACAGAAACTGGTAATTTGAAAGGCTGTTTGTCTCCTGAAAAAAAAAGGAAAGCAGGTCAAAAATGTTGTGACCCTTTGGATGAAGTCTGACATCAGTTGCATTCATTTTTGTTCCTGCAACATGGGATTTTACAAGAAGGTGTGGCCAGTGTTCTGTTTGTGTTGGTACCAAAGATAAGGCTGTGAAACCCTCTCCAACCAGGAGGCCACCTTTGTGTGCTTTATAGGCTGGATCCTTTGTACATCAACATCCTCCTGTTGAGGGAGATGTCTTTACTAGATCCATCTCTGATCTCTTTTCTACCGGCTAGCAGAAAGTCAGGATTTGGTCTGGCACAACAGGACAGTGAGTTCCCAGTAGTAACAAGACACAAATGTGTGGTGATCTTACCCAAATTTTACCAGGGGAAAAAGAATAATTGAACCCACTATTTGCAGTCTTGGGTGTTACTAGCAAGTCCTGATAAGGCATCCTTGATATTCTTGGGGGAAAAAAGGTTAAGATCTTACTGATTTCATTTTTTTTTAATATATGAAATTTATTTTCAAATTAGTTTCCATACAACACCCAGTGCTCATCCCAAAAGGTGCCCTCCTCAATACCCATCACCCACCCTCTCCTCCCTCCCACCCCCCATCAACCCTCAGTTTGTTCTCAGTTTTTAAGAGTCTCTTATGCTTTGGCTCTCTCCCACTCTAACCTCTTTTTTTTTTTTTCCTTCCCCTCCCCCATGGGTTTCTGTTAAGTTTCTCAGGATCCACATAAGAGTGAAACCATATGGTATCTGTCTTTCTCTGTATGGCTTATTTCACTTAGCATCACACTCTCCAGTTCCATCCACGTTGCTACAAAAGGACATATTTCATTTTTTCTCATTGCCACGTAGTATTCCATTGTGTATATAAACCACAATTTCTTTATCCATTCATCAGTTGATGGACATTTAGGCTCTTTCCATAATTTGGCTATTGTTGAGAATGCTGCTATAAACATTGGGGTACAAGTGCCCCTATGCATCAGTACTCCTGTATCCCTTGGATAAATTCCCAGCAGTGCTATTGCTGGGTCATAGGGTAGGTCTATTTTCAATTTTCTGAGGAAACTCCACACTGCTTTCCAGAGCGGCTGCACCAATTTGCATTCCCACCAACAGTGCAAGAGGGTTCCCGTTTCTCCACATCCTCTCAAACATCTAGAGTCTCCTGATTTGTTCATTTTGGCCACTCTGACTAGCGTGAGGTGATATCTGAGTGTGGTTTTGATTTGTATTTCCCTGATGAGGAGTGACATTGAGCATCTTTTCATGTGCCTGTTGGCCATCCGGATGTCTTCTTTAGAGAAGTGTCTATTCATGTTTTCTGCCCATTTCTTCACTGGGTTATTTGTTTTTCGGGTGTGGAGTTTGGTGAGCTCTTTATAGATTCTGGATAATAGCCCTTTGTCCGATATGTCATTTGCAAATATCTTTTCCCATTCCGTTGGTTGCCTTTTAGTTTTGTTGGTTGTTTCCTTTGCTGTGCAGAAGCTTTTTGTCTTCATAAGGTCCCAGTAATTCACTTTTGCTTTTAATTCCCTTGCCTTTGGGGATGTGTCGAGTAAGAGATTGCTACAGCTGAGGTCAGACAGGTCTTCTCCTGCTTTCTCCTCTAAGGTTTTGATGGTTTCCTGTCTCACACTCAGGTCCTTTATCCATTTTGAGTTTATTTTGTGAATGGTGTGAGAAAGTGGTCTAGTTTCAACCTTCTGCATGTTGCTGTCCAGTTCTCCCAGCACCATTTGTTAAAGAGGCTGTCTTTTTTCCATTGGATGTTCTTTCCTGCTTTGTCAAAGACGAGTTTACCATACGTTTGTGGGTCTAGTTCTGGGGTTTCTATTCTATTCCATTGGTCTATGTGTCTGTTTTTGTGCCAATACCATGCTGTCTTGATAATGACAGCTTTGTAGTAGAGGCTAAAGTCTGGGATTGTGATGCCTCCTGCTTTGGTCTTCTTCTTCAAAATTCCTTTGGCTATTCGGCGCCTTTTGTGGTTCCATATGAATTTTAGGATTGCTTGTTCTAGTTTCGAGAAGAATGCTGGTGCAATTTTGATTGGGATCGCATTGAATGTGTAGATAGCTTTGGGTAGTATTGACATTTTGACAATATTTATTTTTCCAATCCATGAGCAGGGAATGTCTTTCCATTTCTTTAAATCTTCTTCAATTTCCTTCGTAAGCTTTCTATAGTTTTCAGCGTACAGATCCTTTACATCTTTGGTTAGATTTATTCCTAGGTATTTTATGCTTCTTGGTGCAGTTGTGAATGGGATCAGTTTCTTTATTTGTCTTTCTGTTGCTTCATTGTTAGTGTATAAGAATGCAACTGATTTCTGTACATTGATTTTGTATCCTGCGACTTTGCTGAATTCATGTATCAATTCTCGCAGACTTTTGGTGGAGTCTATCGGATTTTCCATGTATAATATCATGTCATCTGCAAAAAGCGAAAGCTTGACTTCATCTTTGCCAATTTTGATGCCTTTGATTTCCTTCTGTTGTCTGATTGCTGCTGCTAGAACTTCCAGCACTATGTTAAACAACAGCGGTGAGAGTGGGCATCCCTGTCGCGTTCCTGATCTCAGGGAAAAAGCTCTCAGTTTTTCCCCGTTGAGGATGATGTTAGCTGTGGGCTTTTCATAAATGGCTTTTATGATCTTTAAGTATGTTCCTTCTATCCCGACTTTCTCAAGGGTTTTTATTAAGAAAGGGTGCTGGATTTTGTCAAAGGCCTTTTCCGCATCGATTGACAGGATCATATGGTTCTTTTCTTTTTTTTTTTTGTTAATGTGATGTATCACGTTGATTGATTTGCGAATGTTGAACCAGCCCTGCATCCCAGGAATGAATCCCACTTGAGCATGGTGAATAATTCTTTTTATATGCCGTTGAATTCGATGTGCTAGTATCTTATTGAGAATTTTTGCATCCATATTCATCAGGGATATTGGCCTGCAGTTCTCTTTTTTTACTGGGTCTCTGTCCTGTTGAGGAATCAAAGTAATACTGGCTTCATAGAATGAGTCTGGAAGTTTTCCTTCCCTTTCTATTTCTTGGAATAGCTTGAGAAGGATAGGTATTATCTCTGCTTTCAACGTCTGGTAGAACTCCCCTGGGAAGCCATCTGGTCCTGGACTCTTATTTGTTGGGAGATTTTTGATAACCGATTCGATTTCTTCGCTGGTTATGGGTCTGTTCAAGCTTTCTCTTTCCTCCTGATTGAGTTTTGGAAGAGTGTGGGTGTTCAGGAATTTGTCCATTTCTTCCAGGTTGTCCAATTTGTTGGCATATAATTTTTCATAGTATTCCCTGATAATTGTTTGTATCTCTGAGGGACTGGTTGTAATAATTCCATTTTCATTCATGATTTTATCTATTTGGGTCATCTCCCTTTTCTTTTTGAGAAGCCTGTCTAGAGGTTTGTCATTTTTGTTTATTTTTTCAAAAAACCAACTCTTGGTTTCATTGATCTGCTCTACAGTTTTTTTAGACTCTATATTGTTTATTTCTGCTCTGATCTTTATTATTTCTCTTCTTCTGCTGGGTTTAGGCTGCCCTTGCTGTTCTGCTTCTATTTCCTTTAGGTGTGCTGTTAGATTTTGTATTTGGGATTTTTCTTGTTTCTTGAGATAGGCCTGGATTGCAATGTATTTTCCTCTCAGGACTGCCTTTGCTGCGTCCCAAAGCGTTTGGATTGTTGTATTTTCATTTTCGTTTGTTTCCATATATTTTTTAATTTCTTCTCTAATTGCCTGGTTGACCCACTCATTCGTTAGTAGGGTGTTCTTTAACCTCCATGCTTTTGGAGGTTTTCCAGACTTTTTCCTGTGGTTGATTTCAAGCTTCATAGCATTGTGGTCTGAAATTATGCATGGTATAATTTCAATTCTTGTAAACTTAGGAAGGGCTATTTTGTGACCCAGTATATGATCTATCTTGGAGAATGTTCCATGTGCACTCAAGAAGAAAGTATATTCTGTTGCTTTGGGATGCAGAGTTCTAAATATATCTGTCAAGTCCATCTGATCCAATGTGTCATTCAGGGCCCTTGTTTCTTTATTGACTGTGTGTCTAGATGATCTATCCATTTCTGTAAGTGGGGTGTTTTTTTTTATATATGAAATTTATTGTCCAAGTTGGTTTCCATAAAACACCCAGTGCTCATCCCAAAAGGTGCCCTCCTCAATACCCATCACCCACCCTCTCCTCCCTCCCACCCCCCATCAAACCTCAGTTTGTTCTCAGTTTTTAACAGTCTCTTATGCTTTGGCTCTCTCCCACTCTAACCTCTTTTTTTTTTTTCTTTTTTCTTTTTTCCTCCCCCTCCCCCATGGGTTCCTGTTACGTTTCTCAGGATCCACATAAGAATGAAACCATATGGTATCTGTCTTTCTCTGTATGGCTTATTTCACTTAGCATCACACTCTCCAGTTCCATCCACGTTGCTACAAAAGGCCATATTTCATTTTTTCTCATTGCCACGTAGTATTCCATTGTGTATATAAACCACAATTTCTTTATCCATTCATCAGTTGATGGACATTTAGGCTCTTTCCATAATTTGGCTATTGTTGAGAATGCTGCTATGAACATTGGGGTACAAGTGCCCCTATGCATCAGTACTCCTGTATCCCTTGGATAAATTCCTAGCAGTGCTATTGCTGGGTCATAGGGTAGGTCTATTTTTAATTTTCTGAGGAACCTCCACACTGCTTTCCAGAGCGGCTGCACCAATTTGCATTCCCACCAACAGTGCAAGAGGGTTCCCGTTTCTCCACATCCTCTCCAGCATCTATAGTCTCCTGATTTGTTCATTTTGGCCACTCTGACTGGCGTGAGGTGATACCTGAGTGTGGTTTTGATTTGTATTTCCCTGATAAGGAGCGACGCTGAACATCTTTTCATGTGCCTGTTGGCCATCCGGATGTCTTCTTTAGAGAAGTGTCTATTCATGTTTTCTGCCCATTTCTTCACTGGGTGATTTGTTTTTCGGGTGTGGAGTTCGGTGAGCTCTTTATAGATTCTGGATAATAGCCCTTTGTCCGATATGTCATTTGCAAATATCTTTTCCCATTCCGTTGGTTGCCTTTTAGTTTTGTTGGTTGTTTCCTTTGCTGTGCAGAAGCTTTTTATCTTCATAAGGTCCCAGTAATTCCCTTTTGCTTTTAATTCCCTTGCCTTTGGGGATGTGTCGAGTAAGAGATTGCTACGGCTGAGGTCAGAGAGGTCTTTTCCTGCTTTCTCCTCTAAGGTTTTGATGGTTTCCTGTCTCACATTCAGGTCCTTTATCCATTTTGAGTTTATTTTTGTGAATGGTGTGAGATAGTGGTCTAGTTTCAACCCTCTGCATGTTGCTGTCCAGTTCTCCCAGCACCATTTGTTAAAGAGGCTGTCTTTTTTCCATTGGATGTTCTTTCCTGCTTTGTCAAAGATGAGTTGACCATACGTTTGTGGGTCTAGTTCTGGGGTTTCTATTCTATTCCATTGGTCTATGTGTCTGTTTTTGTGCCAATACCATGCTGTCTTGATAATGACAGCTTTGTAGTAGAGGCTAAAGTCTGGGATTGTGATGCCTCCTGCTTTGGTCTTCTTCTTCAAAATTCCTTTGGCTATTCGGCGCCTTTTGTGGTTCCATATGAATTTTAGGATTGCTTGTTCTAGTTTCGAGAAGAATGCTGGTGCAATTTTGATTGGGATCGCATTGAATGTGTAGATAGCTTTGGGTAGTATTGACATTTTGACAATATTTATTTTTCCAATCCATGAGCAGGGAATGTCTTTCCATTTCTTTAAATCTTCTTCAATTTCCTTCGTAAGCTTTCTATAGTTTTCAGCATACAGATCCTTTACATCTTTGGTTAGATTTATTCCTAGGTATTTTATGCTTCTTGGTGCAATTGTGAATGGGATCAGTTTCTTTATTTGTCTTTCTGTTGCTTCATTGTTAGTGTATAAGAATGCAACTGATTTCTGTACATTGATTTTGTATCCTGCGACTTTGCTGAATTCATGTATCAATTCTCGCAGACTTTTGGTGGAGTCTATCGGATTTTCCATGTATAATATCATGTCATCTGCAAAAAGCGAAAGCTTGACTTCATCTTTGCCAATTTTGATGCCTTTGATTTCCTTCTGTTGTCTGATTGCTGCTGCTAGAACTTCCAGCACTATGTTAAACAACAGCGGTGAGAGTGGGCATCCCTGTCGCGTTCCTGATCTCAGGGAAAAAGCTCTCAGTTTTTCCCCGTTGAGGATGATGTTAGCTGTGGGCTTTTCATAAATGGCTTTTATGATCTTTAAGTATGTTCCTTCTATCCCGACTTTCTCAAGGGTTTTTATTAAGAAAGGGTGCTGGATTTTGTCAAAGGCCTTTTCCGCATCGATTGACAGGATCATATGGTTCTTTTCTTTTTTTTTTTGTTAATGTGATGTATCACGTTGATTGACTTGCGAGTGTTGAACCAGCCCTGCATCCCAGGAATGAATCCCACTTGAGCATGGTGAATAATTCTTTTTATATGCCGTTGAATTCGATGTGCTAGTATCTTATTGAGAATTTTTGCATAGTTTAAAACCCATGCAGGGCATAGATGAAAAGGGCCGTATACTCAACTCCGAAACAACATGACCGTCTTACAATTAACGCCTTGACTCATTAAGTGAGAAGCTATTGAAATCCTAAGCGGGTATTACACAGAAAGTGTCATAGGCTCAACTCTGTAAAACAACACTATGGTGAAACAATCTTTCAAATATCATCTGGGATCACAAGTTGGAAGTGTTTGAAAACCTATCTTGAGCTTGATCGGAAAGTATCTTACACTCAATTCTGTCAAGAAACACTCTGAGGAAGCCTTTCCTCAAACAACAATTTATTTCACTAAGATATGTTTGAAAAGTATGCGGGAACTAAAACAAAAGAGCGATATGCTCAACTCTGTCAAGAGACACTGTGGAGAAACAATATTTTTCTTAAAACCTGGTTTCAAAAATTACAAGTCTACGAAAAGACACCCGCAAGAGTAAAAGCTTAGTAACATACACTCAAAACTCTGAAACAGCAATGTGAGGAAGCCGACTTTCAAGGAACATCTGGTTTCACAAAGGAGTGTTTGAAAAACCATGTGGAGCCAAAGAGAATAGTACGTACACTCAGTTCTGGGAAACAAAACTGAGGGGTAACATTCAACTCTCAACTTGTTGAAGTTAGAAGTGATAGAAAAACTCTGTGAGTCCTAATAAAAAGTTCTTTAGACACCACCTTACAAAATAAAATTGAAGGGAAACCATCGTTCACGTGTCGCCTTGACTCAGGAAGTTAGAAGAGCCTGAAAACCTGGAGGCCTCAGCAAGAAGAGCATTTCGGGGAAACCAACTTTCGACTGACATCCCGTCCCACTGAGTTCGGAGTGTTTGAAATCGTAGGCGGGAACGATGCAGACAGTTCCATGTGTTCTACTCTGTCAGGCGGCACGTTGGGGAAACCATCCTTCAACTAACATCTTGAACCCCTCAGTGAGAAGTCTTCGAAAACCTATGCGGAGAAACATATGGAAGGTGACGCGCACCAGCCACTGGGAAAGAATCCTGTGGAGAAATCATCTTTCAATGAACATCATGTTTCACTAAGTTGGAATTGTCGGAACCCACCCCCACCCCCGGCCCCGCGGGGCCTATGCCGAAAGTGCCATATACTCAACCCTGTGAAACTGCACTTTGGGGCCAACCATCTTTCAACTAACAATGTTGCATTACCAAGTTAAAAGTGTTTGAAAACCTATGCGGGCAACGATGTGGGAAGTGCCATGATTTCGAAACTGAAAAAATACTGCGGAGAAACAATCTCTCAAGGAACACGTTGTTAGACTAAGAAGAGTTTGAAAACGGATGCGGACTATCAGGTAAGTGCTGTGTAGTCAACCGTGGGAAACCACACTGGGGAAAGTGTCTTTCAACTGATAGCTCCTTGGTCCAAGTACAAGGGGGAGCGGTGAACAATTATGGAAGGCCTCTACTGAAAAGGGCCGTATCCTCACCTCGGTCAAACTGCGCTTTGGGTACACCATCTTTCAGGTAACATCTTGTCTCACAAAGGGAGAACAGTCTGAAACCCTATGTGGGGGCCTGGGCAGAAAGCGCCACATAATTCTGTGAAACAACGCTGTGGGGAAGTCATCTCTCACGTGACATCTCGTTTCACTAAGTTACAAGTGATTGCAAACCTGTGGGGCTTAGGTAGAAAGTGTCATGCGCTCAGGTGTGTGGGCGGAGGGGGGGGGAGGGGGAACCAAACATCCCCAATCCAAACAAACCCTGTGGTGATGAATTGGTCTTTCAAATAGTATCTTGTTTCACCGAGGGAACACAGTAGGAAACATCCCTCCCCCCACCCCCCACCCCCCACCGGGCTCCTACAAGGTAAGTACCGTGTGAAAAAGCACGTTGAGTCAACCATCTTTTAACGAACATCTAGGTTCTCTAAGTTAGAAGTGTTGGAAAACCTATGCGGGGCCTAGGCGGAAAGTGCCGTATGCTCAATTCTGAGAAACAGCACTCTAGGGAAACCGTCTTTCGACTAACATCTCTCTAATTTCACAAATGGAGAAGCGTTTGGAAACCCATGCCGGGCCTGGGTGGAAGGGGCTAATACTGATGTCTGTCGAACAGCACTGTGGGGCAAACAGCCATCTTCCCCTTAACACCTTGTTTCACTAAGTGGAAGTTGAAAGCCTAAGTGTGTCCTACAAGGAAACTGCCGTGCACTCACCTCTGTGAAACCAAACTGTGGGGGGAAACATCTTCCGACTGACCTCTTGTCAGTCTGACCAAGTTAAAAATGGAGAAAAAAGGCGGTACCTACACCGAACGTGCCTTGTACTCGAAACTATGAAACACTGGGGAATTCTCTCTATTGGCGTCTTAGTTCACGGAGTTGGAAGTGGCTGAAAGTCTATGTAGGTCCCATGCAGATCGTGTCATACACTGAACTCTGTGAGACAACACTGAAGGGAAACCATCCTTCCACTAGCTTTTTCATTGTGCATAGGTACAAAGGTTTGAAAGCCCTAAGCAGAGCCTACGAGGAGATGGCTCTATACTCAACTCTGCAAAACACCACGGTGGGGAAACCCCCTTGAAATTACCATCTGGTTTCCCCTGTTTGAAGTGTTTGGAACCCCAGGGGAAACCTAACGGTGAAGTGCCCCGTACTCAACTGTGAGAACCAAAGGTGTGTGTGGTAGAACCACCTTTCAACTGTCATGTGGCCTCACCGATTTTAAAGGGTTTGGAAGCTATTCAGTGTCTCTGCAGAAGGGCCGCCTACACAACTCGGTGACCAAAGGCAGTGGGGAAAGCCTCTTCCATCATGTGGTTTCACTAAGGTAGACGTGTGCGGAAAGCATCCGGAGACGACACCGAAAGTTCCATCTGCTTAACCCTGTGAGACACTGTGGGGAGACCCTCTTTCCACTCCCGTCTCGTTTCCCAAAGTTCCAAGTCTTTGGAAACGCATGCAGGGCCTGCGTCGAAAGTGCCGTATGTCCAACTCTGTGAAACAAGATTTTCCGGGGGGAATCCATGTTTCAACTAAACTCCCGTTTCACTTAGTTCTTTCGAAGTGTTTGAAAACCTTGGCGGGTTCTATGCAGAAAGTGCCACCTGCTCGACTCGGTGGAAAAACACTGTGGTGAAACCATCTTTCAAATATCACCTGGCTTCACTTGTGAGACGTGTTTGAAAACCTATGCGGGGCCTATGCAGAGAGTCCCCTGAACTCAACTCTGTCGAGCGACACTGTGGGGAATCCATCTTTGAACTGACGTCATGTTTCGCTAAGTCAGTTAGCGTTTTACCAACCGGCGCAGGGAGCTATGAGGGAAGTGCCATGCGCTCAACTCTGGGAAACAACAACGTGGTGAAACCATCTTTGAACTACCGTTTGGTTTCACAAATTTAGAAGTGCTAGAAACCCATGCAGGGCGTGGGCGGAAGGGGCCCATGAGTCCACTCTGAAAGTACACGGTGAGGCGACCGTCTTTCAAGTTAACACCTGGTCACTCACTGAGTGAGAAGGGTTTGAAAACCCACGTGGGCCCTACCTGAAGAGTGCCATATTAGCCAACAGCAGAAAACACTGTAGGGCAGCCGTCTTTCGAGTGTCGCCTTGTCTGAGGAAGTTAGAAATGCCTGAAAACCTGTGTGAAGCCTCAGCAACAAGTGCCTTCTACACCACTTTGGGAAACAACACTGAAGTGAGACCATCTTTCCACTCACATCTCGTTTCACAAAAGTGAAGTCTTTGCAACCCTTGCGGGCCCTATGTGGATAGCGGCACACAGTCTGTGACACAACACTCTGTTTGGAAAGGGCCGTCTTTCCACTCACATCTTGTTTCACTACGTTAGAAGTGTGGTAAAACCCAAGCAGGGCTTATGCGGAAAGTGCCATCTACTCAACTCTGTGAAAAGAGAGTGTGGTGAAACCTTCCTTCCCTAACCACATGGTTCACAGGTACAAGAGCTGGAAACCCGTGCGCGGCCTACAGGGAGAGTGTCCTGTACTCAACTCAGTGGAGCCACACGTGGGCAAAGACTATTTTGCTTAACATATGATTTCGCTAAACAAGTGAAAACACAAGTGGGGCCTATGGGGATGGTGCCAGACTCTCAACTCTGTGAAGCAACACTGTGGGGAAACAGCTGTTGAACTACCCCAGGGTTTCACTAAGTGAAAAGCTTTTGAAAACGTCAGCCGGGCCTACACGGGAAGTGCCATAAACCGAACTCTGTGAAAAGAGGGTGGTGAAACGATGTTCCGACTCACATATAAGGTTTCACAGAGTGAAACTCGCGTGAATACTCTCTCTGCGGGCCCTACGTATGAGGACACCCCCCCCCCCCAGAGAGTCAACTCTGTGACAGAACACTGTGGGGAGTCCATCCTCCAACGAATCTCTCGCTTCACCAAGTTAGAGGTGTGAGAAAGCCACGCGGGGCTTACACCGAACGTGCCGCAAAATCAAGTTGGGAAACAACAGCTGCTGGGCAACAATCTTTCTCCCCCCATCTGGTGTCCCTCAGTGACAAGGGTGTGAAAACACAAGCGGGGCCTGCGCGGAGAGGGCCATACATACCCTCAACTCTGTGACACACCACGGTGGGGAAACAGCCTTTCAACTACCAGATGGTTTCTCGAAGTTAGAAGTCTTTGAAACCCTAAGGGAAGCCTAACGGGAAAGCGCCGTAAACCCAACTGTGAGAAACAGCGGGGTGGAGAAGCGAACTTTCAACTGACACCGGGTTTCGCTACACTAAACTTGTTTGAAAGCTGTTCGGAGTCTACGCGGAGGGTGCCATACACTCAACTTTGTGATACCACACAGCGGGGAACCCATCTCCCAACTAACGTGTTGTGTTACAGAGTGAGAAGTGTTGGAAAACCAGCGAGAACTACACCGCGAGTGCCATACGCTCAACTCTACCAGACTCCGTGGGTTTCCACTCACATTGGGTTTCTCTAAGTACTCAGGGTTTCGAAACCTATGCGGGGCACCAAGTGGAAAAAGGGCCATACGCTGAATTCTGTGACACAACACCGTGATGAACCCCTATTTCCAAGAATATCTTGTTTCCCCGAGACCTGTTTGGAAACCTCTGAGGCGCCTTACAAGGCAAGCGCCATTGAATCAACAGTGTGAAAGAACACTCCGGGCAAGCCATCTTTTGACTATCATCTCGTGTCACCAACTTAGACATGTTTGAAACCAAATGCGGGGACTATGAATAACGTTCCGTATCCTCAACATGGTCAAACTGCACTTCGGGGAGACCAACTTTCGACTCACACCCCATCTCACTGAGTTCGGAGTGTTTGATATCGTATGCGGGGACGATGAAGAAAGATCCATGTGCTCAACTCTGTCAGGCGGCACTAACAAGTGTTTGAAACACCACGCGGAGCGTAGGAGGATAGTGCCACATACTCAGCTCTGTGAAACAACACTATGGGGAAGCCATCTTTCAACTAAAGTCTCATTTTAGGAAGTTGCACTTGTTTGAAAACCAATGTAGGGCCTATGCATAAAGTGCCATATACTCAACTCTGTCAGACAACACTGGGATATCCATCTTGGAACTAACATTGTGTTTCATTGGCTCGTAGTGCTTTAAAACCTATGTGGGGAACTATGAGCGAAGTGCCATACACTCTGTGAAACAAAAACGTGGTGCGACCGTCTTTGAACTACTGTCTGATTTCAAAAATTGAGAGGTATTTGAAAACCCATGCTGGGCTTAGGTAGAAGGAACCATATCCTCAACTCTGAAACAACACTGTGAGGAAACCATCATTCAATTGATACCTTGTTTCACTGAGAAGAGTTTGAAAACCTATGCTGGTTTCACACAAAAAAAGTGCCATAAACTCGAATCCGCCAAATAAAAATGTGGGGAAAGAGTCTTTAACCCAACATCTGGTTTCAGGAAGTGAAAACCGAAAACCTATGTGGGGCCTACAGAGAGTTAGGGCCATATGTGAAATCACTCTATGGTGAAAACATCTTGCAAATAACATTTCTCTTATTTCAGAAAATGAGAAGTGCTTGAAAACCCATGCGGGGCCTAAGTGGAAGGGACAATATTCTCAAATCTGAAACACCGTGGGGTAGCCATCTTTCAATGAACACCTTGTTTACTGAGAAGTGCTTGAAAACTTATGCAGCTTCTACACAGAAAGTGCCACATGCTCAAATCTGTAAAACAACACTGTGGTGAAACCGTCTTTCAAGCAACATCTGGGTTCACTTGTGGGAAATGTTTCATAAACAACGGGGGCTTATGCGGAAAATGCCACATATTAAACTTGGTCAAGCCGCTTTTGGGGAAACCATCTTCTTGTTTCACCAATGTAGAAAAGTTTGAAAAACTTTACTAAGAGTGATGAGGAGAGTGACAAAATCCCGACTCTGTGAAACTATACCATCTTTCAACTCCCATCTTGTTTCTCTAAGTTCAAAGTGTTTGAAATCCTATGAAAGTTCTAACCGCAATGTGCCATATATTCAACTGGGTAAATGAACACAAGTGTGGTGAAATGATCTTTCAACTAATACCTGGTTTACTCAGTTACGACGGTTTGAAAACACATGCGGGTCCCAGGTGGATAGTGCCATACACTCAATGAAACAACACTGTGGTGAAACCCACTCTCAACTAACTTCTCATTGCCTAGCGTTGCAAACGTTTGCAAACCTAAGTGGAGCCTACACGGAGAGTGCCATATACTCAAGTCCATGAAACAACACTGCGGGGAAACCTTCTTTCAAATAAAATCTGGTTTCTCTAAGAAGCATTTGAAAACCCACGTGGAGCCTAGGTGGAAAGTTCATTATACTCAAATCTATCAGGCAAAACTTTAAGAAAACTATGTTTTAATTCACCTTATGTTTTACTGGTACAATTATTTGAAAACCAGTCATACAACAAAAGTGCCATATCCTTAACTCGAGGAAATACCATGGGGATTCCATCTTTCCACTAACAGCTCATTTCACAATATTAGAAATGTTAGTAAACCAATTCAGGGCCTACACAGAAAGTGCCATATACTGACCTCTGTGGAAACAGAGTGGTGAAACAATTTTTCAACTAACATCTGGTTTCACTGAGTTAAAATGGAAAACTTGGCGGAGCTGTGAGAAAAGCACAGTCAACCCTGTGAGAGAAGACTGTGGGGAATCCATTTTCCAACTAAAATGTTTCCCTGTTAGAAGTGTGTGAAAAGCATCCAGAGACTACCAAGTGCCATATACTCAACTCTGTGACGCAACGCTGTGGGGAAACCATCTTTCCACTAACATCTTGTTTCCCAAAGATAGTGTTTGAAGACCCATGTAGAATCTGCGTCAAAAATGCGAGGTAGTCAACTCTATTAAACAACACTGTGGGGAATCCATGTTTCAACTCTCTTCTCATTTCACTTAAGAGTGTTTGAAAACCAATGAAGGTTCTATGCAGAAAGTGACAAAGACTCAAATACGTACAAAAACACTGTGCTGAAACAATCTTTCAAATATATCTGGCTTCACTGGTCAGGAGTATTTGAAAACCTATGCGGAGCCTACATGGACAGTATCTTGCACTCACTCTGTCAAGCAACACACTGGGGAAGCCTTCCTTCAATTAACACCTCACTTCACTAAATTACATGTGTTTGACAACCATGTGGGGGCCTACAATGAAACTGCCATATAGTCACCTCTGGGGAAACCATCTTTCTCCTCGCCTCTGGTTTCAATAAGTTACAAATGTACAAAAAAACTCCCGAGGGCCTACGGGCATAGTACCTTATACCTAACTTTGTGAAACAACACTGTGGGGAAAAGGTGTTTCAAACTAAACACCGGTTTCACTAAGTTAGAAAGGTTTGAAAACCCGGGTGGGAACTATGGGGATAGTGAGATATACTCAACTTTGTGAAACAACTCTGCGAGGAAGCGGTTTGTCAACTAAAATCTGGTTTCACTTACAAGTGTTTGAAAAACCATGTGGAGCCTATCAGAATAGTTCCATACACGCAGCTCTGTGAAGCATTATGGGGAAACCATATTTCAACTAATATCTCATTTCGTTAAGTTAAACTTGTTTGAAACACTTGTGGGGCCTATGAAGATAGGGCCATATACTAAAGTCTGTCAAACAACATTGAGGGAAATCCATCTTTTAACTAACATCATGTTTCACTGAGTCACTGTTGTTTTAAAACCCATGCAGGGAACTATGAGGAAACTGCCATACACTAAACTGTGTGAAACAACATGGAGATACCATCTTTGGACTACTGTCTGGTTTGAAAAATATAGAAGAGTTTGAAACCCATGCAGGGCATAGATGAAAAGGGCCGTATACTCAACTCCGAAACAACATGACCGTCTTACAATTAACGCCTTGACTCATTAAGTGAGAAGCTATTGAAATCCTAAGCGGGTATTACACAGAAAGTGTCATAGGCTCAACTCTGTAAAACAACACTATGGTGAAACAATCTTTCAAATATCATCTGGGATCACAAGTTGGAAGTGTTTGAAAACCTATCTTGAGCTTGATCGGAAAGTATCTTACACTCAATTCTGTCAAGAAACACTCTGAGGAAGCCTTTCCTCAAACAACAATTTATTTCGCTAAGATATGTTTGAAAAGTATGCGGGAACTAAAACAAAAGAGCGATATGCTCAACTCTGTCAAGAGACACTGTGGAGAAACAATATTTTTCTTAAAACCTGGTTTCAAAAATTACAAGTCTACGAAAAGACACCCGCAAGAGTAAAAGCTTAGTAACATACACTCAAAACTCTGAAACAGCAATGTGAGGAAGCCGACTTTCAAGGAACATCTGGTTTCACAAAGGAGTGTTTGAAAAACCATGTGGAGCCAAAGAGAATAGTACGTACACTCAGTTCTGGGAAACAAAACTGAGGGGTAACATTCAACTCTCAACTTGTTGAAGTTAGAAGTGATAGAAAAACTCTGTGAGTCCTAAGAAAAAGTTCTTTAGACACCACCTTACAAAATAAAATTGAAGGGAAACCATCGTTCACGTGTCGCCTTGACTCAGGAAGTTAGAAGAGCCTGAAAACCTGGAGGCCTCAGCAAGAAGAGCATTTCGGGGAAACCAACTTTCGACTGACATCCCGTCCCACTGAGTTCGGAGTGTTTGAAATCGTAGGCGGGAACGATGCAGACAGTTCCATGTGTTCTACTCTGTCAGGCGGCACGTTGGGGAAACCATCCTTCAACTAACATCTTGAACCCCTCAGTGAGAAGTCTTCGAAAACCTATGCGGAGAAACATATGGAAGGTGACGCGCACCAGCCACTGGGAAAGAATCCTGTGGAGAAATCATCTTTCAATGAACATCATGTTTCACTAAGTTGGAATTGTCGGAACCCACCCCCACCCCCGGCCCCGCGGGGCCTATGCCGAAAGTGCCATATACTCAACCCTGTGAAACTGCACTTTGGGGCCAACCATCTTTCAACTAACAATGTTGCATTACCAAGTTAAAAGTGTTTGAAAACCTATGCGGGCAACGATGTGGGAAGTGCCATGATTTCGAAACTGAAAAAATACTGCGGAGAAACAATCTCTCAAGGAACACGTTGTTAGACTAAGAAGAGTTTGAAAACGGATGCGGACTATCAGGTAAGTGCTGTGTAGTCAACCGTGGGAAACCACACTGGGGAAAGTGTCTTTCAACTGATAGCTCCTTGGTCCAAGTACAAGGGGGAGCGGTGAACAATTATGGAAGGCCTCTACTGAAAAGGGCCGTATCCTCACCTCGGTCAAACTGCGCTTTGGGTACACCATCTTTCAGGTAACATCTTGTCTCACAAAGGGAGAACAGTCTGAAACCCTATGTGGGGGCCTGGGCAGAAAGCGCCACATAATTCTGTGAAACAACGCTGTGGGGAAGTCATCTCTCACGTGACATCTCGTTTCACTAAGTTACAAGTGATTGCAAACCTGTGGGGCTTAGGTAGAAAGTGTCATGCGCTCAGGTGTGTGGGCGGAGGGGGGGGAGGGGGAACCAAACATCCCCAATCCAAACAAACCCTGTGGTGATGAATTGGTCTTTCAAATAGTATCTTGTTTCACCGAGGGAACACAGTAGGAAACATCCCTCCCCCCACCCCCCACCCCCCACCGGGCTCCTACAAGGTAAGTACCGTGTGAAAAAGCACGTTGAGTCAACCATCTTTTAACGAACATCTAGGTTCTCTAAGTTAGAAGTGTTGGAAAACCTATGCGGGGCCTAGGCGGAAAGTGCCGTATGCTCAATTCTGAGAAACAGCACTCTAGGGAAACCGTCTTTCGACTAACATCTCTCTAATTTCACAAATGGAGAAGCGTTTGGAAACCCATGCCGGGCCTGGGTGGAAGGGGCTAATACTGATGTCTGTCGAACAGCACTGTGGGGCAAACAGCCATCTTCCCCTTAACACCTTGTTTCACTAAGTGGAAGTTGAAAGCCTAAGTGTGTCCTACAAGGAAACTGCCGTGCACTCACCTCTGTGAAACCAAACTGTGGGGGGAAACATCTTCCGACTGACCTCTTGTCAGTCTGACCAAGTTAAAAATGGAGAAAAAAGGCGGTACCTACACCGAACGTGCCTTGTACTCGAAACTATGAAACACTGGGGAATTCTCTCTATTGGCGTCTTAGTTCACGGAGTTGGAAGTGGCTGAAAGTCTATGTAGGTCCCATGCAGATCGTGTCATACACTGAACTCTGTGAGACAACACTGAAGGGAAACCATCCTTCCACTAGCTTTTTCATTGTGCATAGGTACAAAGGTTTGAAAGCCCTAAGCAGAGCCTACGAGGAGATGGCTCTATACTCAACTCTGCAAAACACCACGGTGGGGAAACCCCCTTGAAATTACCATCTGGTTTCCCCTGTTTGAAGTGTTTGGAACCCCAGGGGAAACCTAACGGTGAAGTGCCCCGTACTCAACTGTGAGAACCAAAGGTGTGTGTGGTAGAACCACCTTTCAACTGTCATGTGGCCTCACCGATTTTAAAGGGTTTGGAAGCTATTCAGTGTCTCTGCAGAAGGGCCGCCTACACAACTCGGTGACCAAAGGCAGTGGGGAAAGCCTCTTCCATCATGTGGTTTCACTAAGGTAGACGTGTGCGGAAAGCATCCGGAGACGACACCGAAAGTTCCATCTGCTTAACCCTGTGAGACACTGTGGGGAGACCCTCTTTCCACTCCCGTCTCGTTTCCCAAAGTTCCAAGTCTTTGGAAACGCATGCAGGGCCTGCGTCGAAAGTGCCGTATGTCCAACTCTGTGAAACAAGATTTTCCGGGGGGAATCCATGTTTCAACTAAACTCCCGTTTCACTTAGTTCTTTCGAAGTGTTTGAAAACCTTGGCGGGTTCTATGCAGAAAGTGCCACCTGCTCGACTCGGTGGAAAAACACTGTGGTGAAACCATCTTTCAAATATCACCTGGCTTCACTTGTGAGACGTGTTTGAAAACCTATGCGGGGCCTATGCAGAGAGTCCCCTGAACTCAACTCTGTCGAGCGACACTGTGGGGAATCCATCTTTGAACTGACGTCATGTTTCGCTAAGTCAGTTAGCGTTTTACCAACCGGCGCAGGGAGCTATGAGGGAAGTGCCATGCGCTCAACTCTGGGAAACAACAACGTGGTGAAACCATCTTTGAACTACCGTTTGGTTTCACAAATTTAGAAGTGCTAGAAACCCATGCAGGGCGTGGGCGGAAGGGGCCCATGAGTCCACTCTGAAAGTACACGGTGAGGCGACCGTCTTTCAAGTTAACACCTGGTCACTCACTGAGTGAGAAGGGTTTGAAAACCCACGTGGGCCCTACCTGAAGAGTGCCATATTAGCCAACAGCAGAAAACACTGTAGGGCAGCCGTCTTTCGAGTGTCGCCTTGTCTGAGGAAGTTAGAAATGCCTGAAAACCTGTGTGAAGCCTCAGCAACAAGTGCCTTCTACACCACTTTGGGAAACAACACTGAAGTGAGACCATCTTTCCACTCACATCTCGTTTCACAAAAGTGAAGTCTTTGCAACCCTTGCGGGCCCTATGTGGATAGCGGCACACAGTCTGTGACACAACACTCTGTTTGGAAAGGGCCGTCTTTCCACTCACATCTTGTTTCACTACGTTAGAAGTGTGGTAAAACCCAAGCAGGGCTTATGCGGAAAGTGCCATCTACTCAACTCTGTGAAAAGAGAGTGTGGTGAAACCTTCCTTCCCTAACCACATGGTTCACAGGTACAAGAGCTGGAAACCCGTGCGCGGCCTACAGGGAGAGTGTCCTGTACTCAACTCAGTGGAGCCACACGTGGGCAAAGACTATTTCGCTTAACATATGATTTCGCTAAACAAGTGAAAACACAAGTGGGGCCTATGGGGATGGTGCCAGACTCTCAACTCTGTGAAGCAACACTGTGGGGAAACAGCTGTTGAACTACCCCAGGGTTTCACTAAGTGAAAAGCTTTTGAAAACGTCAGCCGGGCCTACACGGGAAGTGCCATAAACCGAACTCTGTGAAAAGAGGGTGGTGAAACGATGTTCCGACTCACATATAAGGTTTCACAGAGTGAAACTCGCGTGAATACTCTCTCTGCGGGCCCTACGTATGAGGACACCCCCCCCCCCCCAGAGAGTCAACTCTGTGACAGAACACTGTGGGGAGTCCATCCTCCAACGAATCTCTCGCTTCACCAAGTTAGAGGTGTGAGAAAGCCACGCGGGGCTTACACCGAACGTGCCGCAAAATCAAGTTGGGAAACAACAGCTGCTGGGCAACAATCTTTCTCCCCCCATCTGGTGTCCCTCAGTGACAAGGGTGTGAAAACACAAGCGGGGCCTGCGCGGAGAGGGCCATACATACCCTCAACTCTGTGACACACCACGGTGGGGAAACAGCCTTTCAACTACCAGATGGTTTCTCGAAGTTAGAAGTCTTTGAAACCCTAAGGGAAGCCTAACGGGAAAGCGCCGTAAACCCAACTGTGAGAAACAGCGGGGTGGAGAAGCGAACTTTCAACTGACACCGGGTTTCGCTACACTAAACTTGTTTGAAAGCTGTTCGGAGTCTACGCGGAGGGTGCCATACACTCAACTTTGTGATACCACACAGCGGGGAACCCATCTCCCAACTAACGTGTTGTGTTACAGAGTGAGAAGTGTTGGAAAACCAGCGAGAACTACACCGCGAGTGCCATACGCTCAACTCTACCAGACTCCGTGGGTTTCCACTCACATTGGGTTTCTCTAAGTACTCAGGGTTTCGAAACCTATGCGGGGCACCAAGTGGAAAAAGGGCCATACGCTGAATTCTGTGACACAACACCGTGATGAACCCCTATTTCCAAGAATATCTTGTTTCCCCGAGACCTGTTTGGAAACCTCTGAGGCGCCTTACAAGGCAAGCGCCATTGAATCAACAGTGTGAAAGAACACTCCGGGCAAGCCATCTTTTGACTATCATCTCGTGTCACCAACTTAGACATGTTTGAAACCAAATGCGGGGACTATGAATAACGTTCCGTATCCTCAACATGGTCAAACTGCACTTCGGGGAGACCAACTTTCGACTCACACCCCATCTCACTGAGTTCGGAGTGTTTGATATCGTATGCGGGGACGATGAAGAAAGATCCATGTGCTCAACTCTGTCAGGCGGCACTAACAAGTGTTTGAAACACCACGCGGAGCGTAGGAGGATAGTGCCACATACTCAGCTCTGTGAAACAACACTATGGGGAAGCCATCTTTCAACTAAAGTCTCATTTTAGGAAGTTGCACTTGTTTGAAAACCAATGTAGGGCCTATGCATAAAGTGCCATATACTCAACTCTGTCAGACAACACTGGGATATCCATCTTGGAACTAACATTGTGTTTCATTGGCTCGTAGTGCTTTAAAACCTATGTGGGGAACTATGAGCGAAGTGCCATACACTCTGTGAAACAAAAACGTGGTGCGACCGTCTTTGAACTACTGTCTGATTTCAAAAATTGAGAGGTATTTGAAAACCCATGCTGGGCTTAGGTAGAAGGAACCATATCCTCAACTCTGAAACAACACTGTGAGGAAACCATCATTCAATTGATACCTTGTTTCACTGAGAAGAGTTTGAAAACCTATGCTGGTTTCACACAAAAAAAGTGCCATAAACTCGAATCCGCCAAATAAAAATGTGGGGAAAGAGTCTTTAACCCAACATCTGGTTTCAGGAAGTGAAAACCGAAAACCTATGTGGGGCCTACAGAGAGTTAGGGCCATATGTGAAATCACTCTATGGTGAAAACATCTTGCAAATAACATTTCTCTTATTTCAGAAAATGAGAAGTGCTTGAAAACCCATGCGGGGCCTAAGTGGAAGGGACAATATTCTCAAATCTGAAACACCGTGGGGTAGCCATCTTTCAATGAACACCTTGTTTACTGAGAAGTGCTTGAAAACTTATGCAGCTTCTACACAGAAAGTGCCACATGCTCAAATCTGTAAAACAACACTGTGGTGAAACCGTCTTTCAAGCAACATCTGGGTTCACTTGTGGGAAATGTTTCATAAACAACGGGGGCTTATGCGGAAAATGCCACATATTAAACTTGGTCAAGCCGCTTTTGGGGAAACCATCTTCTTGTTTCACCAATGTAGAAAAGTTTGAAAAACTTTACTAAGAGTGATGAGGAGAGTGACAAAATCCCGACTCTGTGAAACTATACCATCTTTCAACTCCCATCTTGTTTCTCTAAGTTCAAAGTGTTTGAAATCCTATGAAAGTTCTAACCGCAATGTGCCATATATTCAACTGGGTAAATGAACACAAGTGTGGTGAAATGATCTTTCAACTAATACCTGGTTTACTCAGTTACGACGGTTTGAAAACACATGCGGGTCCCAGGTGGATAGTGCCATACACTCAATGAAACAACACTGTGGTGAAACCCACTCTCAACTAACTTCTCATTGCCTAGCGTTGCAAACGTTTGCAAACCTAAGTGGAGCCTACACGGAGAGTGCCATATACTCAAGTCCATGAAACAACACTGCGGGGAAACCTTCTTTCAAATAAAATCTGGTTTCTCTAAGAAGCATTTGAAAACCCACGTGGAGCCTAGGTGGAAAGTTCATTATACTCAAATCTATCAGGCAAAACTTTAAGAAAACTATGTTTTAATTCACCTTATGTTTTACTGGTACAATTATTTGAAAACCAGTCATACAACAAAAGTGCCATATCCTTAACTCGAGGAAATACCATGGGGATTCCATCTTTCCACTAACAGCTCATTTCACAATATTAGAAATGTTAGTAAACCAATTCAGGGCCTACACAGAAAGTGCCATATACTGACCTCTGTGGAAACAGAGTGGTGAAACAATTTTTCAACTAACATCTGGTTTCACTGAGTTAAAATGGAAAACTTGGCGGAGCTGTGAGAAAAGCACAGTCAACCCTGTGAGAGAAGACTGTGGGGAATCCATTTTCCAACTAAAATGTTTCCCTGTTAGAAGTGTGTGAAAAGCATCCAGAGACTACCAAGTGCCATATACTCAACTCTGTGACGCAACGCTGTGGGGAAACCATCTTTCCACTAACATCTTGTTTCCCAAAGATAGTGTTTGAAGACCCATGTAGAATCTGCGTCAAAAATGCGAGGTAGTCAACTCTATTAAACAACACTGTGGGGAATCCATGTTTCAACTCTCTTCTCATTTCACTTAAGAGTGTTTGAAAACCAATGAAGGTTCTATGCAGAAAGTGACAAAGACTCAAATACGTACAAAAACACTGTGCTGAAACAATCTTTCAAATATATCTGGCTTCACTGGTCAGGAGTATTTGAAAACCTATGCGGAGCCTACATGGACAGTATCTTGCACTCACTCTGTCAAGCAACACACTGGGGAAGCCTTCCTTCAATTAACACCTCACTTCACTAAATTACATGTGTTTGACAACCATGTGGGGGCCTACAATGAAACTGCCATATAGTCACCTCTGGGGAAACCATCTTTCTCCTCGCCTCTGGTTTCAATAAGTTACAAATGTACAAAAAAACTCCCGAGGGCCTACGGGCATAGTACCTTATACCTAACTTTGTGAAACAACACTGTGGGGAAAAGGTGTTTCAAACTAAACACCGGTTTCACTAAGTTAGAAAGGTTTGAAAACCCGGGTGGGAACTATGGGGATAGTGAGATATACTCAACTTTGTGAAACAACTCTGCGAGGAAGCGGTTTGTCAACTAAAATCTGGTTTCACTTACAAGTGTTTGAAAAACCATGTGGAGCCTATCAGAATAGTTCCATACACGCAGCTCTGTGAAGCATTATGGGGAAACCATATTTCAACTAATATCTCATTTCGTTAAGTTAAACTTGTTTGAAACACTTGTGGGGCCTATGAAGATAGGGCCATATACTAAAGTCTGTCAAACAACATTGAGGGAAATCCATCTTTTAACTAACATCATGTTTCACTGAGTCACTGTTGTTTTAAAACCCATGCAGGGAACTATGAGGAAACTGCCATACACTAAACTGTGTGAAACAACATGGAGATACCATCTTTGGACTACTGTCTGGTTTGAAAAATATAGAAGAGTTTGAAACCCATGCAGGGCATAGATGAAAAGGGCCGTATACTCAACTCCGAAACAACATGACCGTCTTACAATTAACGCCTTGACTCATTAAGTGAGAAGCTATTGAAATCCTAAGCGGGTATTACACAGAAAGTGTCATAGGCTCAACTCTGTAAAACAACACTATGGTGAAACAATCTTTCAAATATCATCTGGGATCACAAGTTGGAAGTGTTTGAAAACCTATCTTGAGCTTGATCGGAAAGTATCTTACACTCAATTCTGTCAAGAAACACTCTGAGGAAGCCTTTCCTCAAACAACAATTTATTTCGCTAAGATATGTTTGAAAAGTATGCGGGAACTAAAACAAAAGAGCGATATGCTCAACTCTGTCAAGAGACACTGTGGAGAAACAATATTTTTCTTAAAACCTGGTTTCAAAAATTACAAGTCTACGAAAAGACACCCGCAAGAGTAAAAGCTTAGTAACATACACTCAAAACTCTGAAACAGCAATGTGAGGAAGCCGACTTTCAAGGAACATCTGGTTTCACAAAGGAGTGTTTGAAAAACCATGTGGAGCCAAAGAGAATAGTACGTACACTCAGTTCTGGGAAACAAAACTGAGGGGTAACATTCAACTCTCAACTTGTTGAAGTTAGAAGTGATAGAAAAACTCTGTGAGTCCTAAGAAAAAGTTCTTTAGACACCACCTTACAAAATAAAATTGAAGGGAAACCATCGTTCACGTGTCGCCTTGACTCAGGAAGTTAGAAGAGCCTGAAAACCTGGAGGCCTCAGCAAGAAGAGCATTTCGGGGAAACCAACTTTCGACTGACATCCCGTCCCACTGAGTTCGGAGTGTTTGAAATCGTAGGCGGGAACGATGCAGACAGTTCCATGTGTTCTACTCTGTCAGGCGGCACGTTGGGGAAACCATCCTTCAACTAACATCTTGAACCCCTCAGTGAGAAGTCTTCGAAAACCTATGCGGAGAAACATATGGAAGGTGACGCGCACCAGCCACTGGGAAAGAATCCTGTGGAGAAATCATCTTTCAATGAACATCATGTTTCACTAAGTTGGAATTGTCGGAACCCACCCCCACCCCCGGCCCCGCGGGGCCTATGCCGAAAGTGCCATATACTCAACCCTGTGAAACTGCACTTTGGGGCCAACCATCTTTCAACTAACAATGTTGCATTACCAAGTTAAAAGTGTTTGAAAACCTATGCGGGCAACGATGTGGGAAGTGCCATGATTTCGAAACTGAAAAAATACTGCGGAGAAACAATCTCTCAAGGAACACGTTGTTAGACTAAGAAGAGTTTGAAAACGGATGCGGACTATCAGGTAAGTGCTGTGTAGTCAACCGTGGGAAACCACACTGGGGAAAGTGTCTTTCAACTGATAGCTCCTTGGTCCAAGTACAAGGGGGAGCGGTGAACAATTATGGAAGGCCTCTACTGAAAAGGGCCGTATCCTCACCTCGGTCAAACTGCGCTTTGGGTACACCATCTTTCAGGTAACATCTTGTCTCACAAAGGGAGAACAGTCTGAAACCCTATGTGGGGGCCTGGGCAGAAAGCGCCACATAATTCTGTGAAACAACGCTGTGGGGAAGTCATCTCTCACGTGACATCTCGTTTCACTAAGTTACAAGTGATTGCAAACCTGTGGGGCTTAGGTAGAAAGTGTCATGCGCTCAGGTGTGTGGGCGGAGGGGGGGGAGGGGGAACCAAACATCCCCAATCCAAACAAACCCTGTGGTGATGAATTGGTCTTTCAAATAGTATCTTGTTTCACCGAGGGAACACAGTAGGAAACATCCCTCCCCCCACCCCCCACCCCCCACCGGGCTCCTACAAGGTAAGTACCGTGTGAAAAAGCACGTTGAGTCAACCATCTTTTAACGAACATCTAGGTTCTCTAAGTTAGAAGTGTTGGAAAACCTATGCGGGGCCTAGGCGGAAAGTGCCGTATGCTCAATTCTGAGAAACAGCACTCTAGGGAAACCGTCTTTCGACTAACATCTCTCTAATTTCACAAATGGAGAAGCGTTTGGAAACCCATGCCGGGCCTGGGTGGAAGGGGCTAATACTGATGTCTGTCGAACAGCACTGTGGGGCAAACAGCCATCTTCCCCTTAACACCTTGTTTCACTAAGTGGAAGTTGAAAGCCTAAGTGTGTCCTACAAGGAAACTGCCGTGCACTCACCTCTGTGAAACCAAACTGTGGGGGGAAACATCTTCCGACTGACCTCTTGTCAGTCTGACCAAGTTAAAAATGGAGAAAAAAGGCGGTACCTACACCGAACGTGCCTTGTACTCGAAACTATGAAACACTGGGGAATTCTCTCTATTGGCGTCTTAGTTCACGGAGTTGGAAGTGGCTGAAAGTCTATGTAGGTCCCATGCAGATCGTGTCATACACTGAACTCTGTGAGACAACACTGAAGGGAAACCATCCTTCCACTAGCTTTTTCATTGTGCATAGGTACAAAGGTTTGAAAGCCCTAAGCAGAGCCTACGAGGAGATGGCTCTATACTCAACTCTGCAAAACACCACGGTGGGGAAACCCCCTTGAAATTACCATCTGGTTTCCCCTGTTTGAAGTGTTTGGAACCCCAGGGGAAACCTAACGGTGAAGTGCCCCGTACTCAACTGTGAGAACCAAAGGTGTGTGTGGTAGAACCACCTTTCAACTGTCATGTGGCCTCACCGATTTTAAAGGGTTTGGAAGCTATTCAGTGTCTCTGCAGAAGGGCCGCCTACACAACTCGGTGACCAAAGGCAGTGGGGAAAGCCTCTTCCATCATGTGGTTTCACTAAGGTAGACGTGTGCGGAAAGCATCCGGAGACGACACCGAAAGTTCCATCTGCTTAACCCTGTGAGACACTGTGGGGAGACCCTCTTTCCACTCCCGTCTCGTTTCCCAAAGTTCCAAGTCTTTGGAAACGCATGCAGGGCCTGCGTCGAAAGTGCCGTATGTCCAACTCTGTGAAACAAGATTTTCCGGGGGGAATCCATGTTTCAACTAAACTCCCGTTTCACTTAGTTCTTTCGAAGTGTTTGAAAACCTTGGCGGGTTCTATGCAGAAAGTGCCACCTGCTCGACTCGGTGGAAAAACACTGTGGTGAAACCATCTTTCAAATATCACCTGGCTTCACTTGTGAGACGTGTTTGAAAACCTATGCGGGGCCTATGCAGAGAGTCCCCTGAACTCAACTCTGTCGAGCGACACTGTGGGGAATCCATCTTTGAACTGACGTCATGTTTCGCTAAGTCAGTTAGCGTTTTACCAACCGGCGCAGGGAGCTATGAGGGAAGTGCCATGCGCTCAACTCTGGGAAACAACAACGTGGTGAAACCATCTTTGAACTACCGTTTGGTTTCACAAATTTAGAAGTGCTAGAAACCCATGCAGGGCGTGGGCGGAAGGGGCCCATGAGTCCACTCTGAAAGTACACGGTGAGGCGACCGTCTTTCAAGTTAACACCTGGTCACTCACTGAGTGAGAAGGGTTTGAAAACCCACGTGGGCCCTACCTGAAGAGTGCCATATTAGCCAACAGCAGAAAACACTGTAGGGCAGCCGTCTTTCGAGTGTCGCCTTGTCTGAGGAAGTTAGAAATGCCTGAAAACCTGTGTGAAGCCTCAGCAACAAGTGCCTTCTACACCACTTTGGGAAACAACACTGAAGTGAGACCATCTTTCCACTCACATCTCGTTTCACAAAAGTGAAGTCTTTGCAACCCTTGCGGGCCCTATGTGGATAGCGGCACACAGTCTGTGACACAACACTCTGTTTGGAAAGGGCCGTCTTTCCACTCACATCTTGTTTCACTACGTTAGAAGTGTGGTAAAACCCAAGCAGGGCTTATGCGGAAAGTGCCATCTACTCAACTCTGTGAAAAGAGAGTGTGGTGAAACCTTCCTTCCCTAACCACATGGTTCACAGGTACAAGAGCTGGAAACCCGTGCGCGGCCTACAGGGAGAGTGTCCTGTACTCAACTCAGTGGAGCCACACGTGGGCAAAGACTATTTCGCTTAACATATGATTTCGCTAAACAAGTGAAAACACAAGTGGGGCCTATGGGGATGGTGCCAGACTCTCAACTCTGTGAAGCAACACTGTGGGGAAACAGCTGTTGAACTACCCCAGGGTTTCACTAAGTGAAAAGCTTTTGAAAACGTCAGCCGGGCCTACACGGGAAGTGCCATAAACCGAACTCTGTGAAAAGAGGGTGGTGAAACGATGTTCCGACTCACATATAAGGTTTCACAGAGTGAAACTCGCGTGAATACTCTCTCTGCGGGCCCTACGTATGAGGACACCCCCCCCCCCCCAGAGAGTCAACTCTGTGACAGAACACTGTGGGGAGTCCATCCTCCAACGAATCTCTCGCTTCACCAAGTTAGAGGTGTGAGAAAGCCACGCGGGGCTTACACCGAACGTGCCGCAAAATCAAGTTGGGAAACAACAGCTGCTGGGCAACAATCTTTCTCCCCCCATCTGGTGTCCCTCAGTGACAAGGGTGTGAAAACACAAGCGGGGCCTGCGCGGAGAGGGCCATACATACCCTCAACTCTGTGACACACCACGGTGGGGAAACAGCCTTTCAACTACCAGATGGTTTCTCGAAGTTAGAAGTCTTTGAAACCCTAAGGGAAGCCTAACGGGAAAGCGCCGTAAACCCAACTGTGAGAAACAGCGGGGTGGAGAAGCGAACTTTCAACTGACACCGGGTTTCGCTACACTAAACTTGTTTGAAAGCTGTTCGGAGTCTACGCGGAGGGTGCCATACACTCAACTTTGTGATACCACACAGCGGGGAACCCATCTCCCAACTAACGTGTTGTGTTACAGAGTGAGAAGTGTTGGAAAACCAGCGAGAACTACACCGCGAGTGCCATACGCTCAACTCTACCAGACTCCGTGGGTTTCCACTCACATTGGGTTTCTCTAAGTACTCAGGGTTTCGAAACCTATGCGGGGCACCAAGTGGAAAAAGGGCCATACGCTGAATTCTGTGACACAACACCGTGATGAACCCCTATTTCCAAGAATATCTTGTTTCCCCGAGACCTGTTTGGAAACCTCTGAGGCGCCTTACAAGGCAAGCGCCATTGAATCAACAGTGTGAAAGAACACTCCGGGCAAGCCATCTTTTGACTATCATCTCGTGTCACCAACTTAGACATGTTTGAAACCAAATGCGGGGACTATGAATAACGTTCCGTATCCTCAACATGGTCAAACTGCACTTCGGGGAGACCAACTTTCGACTCACACCCCATCTCACTGAGTTCGGAGTGTTTGATATCGTATGCGGGGACGATGAAGAAAGATCCATGTGCTCAACTCTGTCAGGCGGCACTAACAAGTGTTTGAAACACCACGCGGAGCGTAGGAGGATAGTGCCACATACTCAGCTCTGTGAAACAACACTATGGGGAAGCCATCTTTCAACTAAAGTCTCATTTTAGGAAGTTGCACTTGTTTGAAAACCAATGTAGGGCCTATGCATAAAGTGCCATATACTCAACTCTGTCAGACAACACTGGGATATCCATCTTGGAACTAACATTGTGTTTCATTGGCTCGTAGTGCTTTAAAACCTATGTGGGGAACTATGAGCGAAGTGCCATACACTCTGTGAAACAAAAACGTGGTGCGACCGTCTTTGAACTACTGTCTGATTTCAAAAATTGAGAGGTATTTGAAAACCCATGCTGGGCTTAGGTAGAAGGAACCATATCCTCAACTCTGAAACAACACTGTGAGGAAACCATCATTCAATTGATACCTTGTTTCACTGAGAAGAGTTTGAAAACCTATGCTGGTTTCACACAAAAAAAGTGCCATAAACTCGAATCCGCCAAATAAAAATGTGGGGAAAGAGTCTTTAACCCAACATCTGGTTTCAGGAAGTGAAAACCGAAAACCTATGTGGGGCCTACAGAGAGTTAGGGCCATATGTGAAATCACTCTATGGTGAAAACATCTTGCAAATAACATTTCTCTTATTTCAGAAAATGAGAAGTGCTTGAAAACCCATGCGGGGCCTAAGTGGAAGGGACAATATTCTCAAATCTGAAACACCGTGGGGTAGCCATCTTTCAATGAACACCTTGTTTACTGAGAAGTGCTTGAAAACTTATGCAGCTTCTACACAGAAAGTGCCACATGCTCAAATCTGTAAAACAACACTGTGGTGAAACCGTCTTTCAAGCAACATCTGGGTTCACTTGTGGGAAATGTTTCATAAACAACGGGGGCTTATGCGGAAAATGCCACATATTAAACTTGGTCAAGCCGCTTTTGGGGAAACCATCTTCTTGTTTCACCAATGTAGAAAAGTTTGAAAAACTTTACTAAGAGTGATGAGGAGAGTGACAAAATCCCGACTCTGTGAAACTATACCATCTTTCAACTCCCATCTTGTTTCTCTAAGTTCAAAGTGTTTGAAATCCTATGAAAGTTCTAACCGCAATGTGCCATATATTCAACTGGGTAAATGAACACAAGTGTGGTGAAATGATCTTTCAACTAATACCTGGTTTACTCAGTTACGACGGTTTGAAAACACATGCGGGTCCCAGGTGGATAGTGCCATACACTCAATGAAACAACACTGTGGTGAAACCCACTCTCAACTAACTTCTCATTGCCTAGCGTTGCAAACGTTTGCAAACCTAAGTGGAGCCTACACGGAGAGTGCCATATACTCAAGTCCATGAAACAACACTGCGGGGAAACCTTCTTTCAAATAAAATCTGGTTTCTCTAAGAAGCATTTGAAAACCCACGTGGAGCCTAGGTGGAAAGTTCATTATACTCAAATCTATCAGGCAAAACTTTAAGAAAACTATGTTTTAATTCACCTTATGTTTTACTGGTACAATTATTTGAAAACCAGTCATACAACAAAAGTGCCATATCCTTAACTCGAGGAAATACCATGGGGATTCCATCTTTCCACTAACAGCTCATTTCACAATATTAGAAATGTTAGTAAACCAATTCAGGGCCTACACAGAAAGTGCCATATACTGACCTCTGTGGAAACAGAGTGGTGAAACAATTTTTCAACTAACATCTGGTTTCACTGAGTTAAAATGGAAAACTTGGCGGAGCTGTGAGAAAAGCACAGTCAACCCTGTGAGAGAAGACTGTGGGGAATCCATTTTCCAACTAAAATGTTTCCCTGTTAGAAGTGTGTGAAAAGCATCCAGAGACTACCAAGTGCCATATACTCAACTCTGTGACGCAACGCTGTGGGGAAACCATCTTTCCACTAACATCTTGTTTCCCAAAGATAGTGTTTGAAGACCCATGTAGAATCTGCGTCAAAAATGCGAGGTAGTCAACTCTATTAAACAACACTGTGGGGAATCCATGTTTCAACTCTCTTCTCATTTCACTTAAGAGTGTTTGAAAACCAATGAAGGTTCTATGCAGAAAGTGACAAAGACTCAAATACGTACAAAAACACTGTGCTGAAACAATCTTTCAAATATATCTGGCTTCACTGGTCAGGAGTATTTGAAAACCTATGCGGAGCCTACATGGACAGTATCTTGCACTCACTCTGTCAAGCAACACACTGGGGAAGCCTTCCTTCAATTAACACCTCACTTCACTAAATTACATGTGTTTGACAACCATGTGGGGGCCTACAATGAAACTGCCATATAGTCACCTCTGGGGAAACCATCTTTCTCCTCGCCTCTGGTTTCAATAAGTTACAAATGTACAAAAAAACTCCCGAGGGCCTACGGGCATAGTACCTTATACCTAACTTTGTGAAACAACACTGTGGGGAAAAGGTGTTTCAAACTAAACACCGGTTTCACTAAGTTAGAAAGGTTTGAAAACCCGGGTGGGAACTATGGGGATAGTGAGATATACTCAACTTTGTGAAACAACTCTGCGAGGAAGCGGTTTGTCAACTAAAATCTGGTTTCACTTACAAGTGTTTGAAAAACCATGTGGAGCCTATCAGAATAGTTCCATACACGCAGCTCTGTGAAGCATTATGGGGAAACCATATTTCAACTAATATCTCATTTCGTTAAGTTAAACTTGTTTGAAACACTTGTGGGGCCTATGAAGATAGGGCCATATACTAAAGTCTGTCAAACAACATTGAGGGAAATCCATCTTTTAACTAACATCATGTTTCACTGAGTCACTGTTGTTTTAAAACCCATGCAGGGAACTATGAGGAAACTGCCATACACTAAACTGTGTGAAACAACATGGAGATACCATCTTTGGACTACTGTCTGGTTTGAAAAATATAGAAGAGTTTGAAACCCATGCAGGGCATAGATGAAAAGGGCCGTATACTCAACTCCGAAACAACATGACCGTCTTACAATTAACGCCTTGACTCATTAAGTGAGAAGCTATTGAAATCCTAAGCGGGTATTACACAGAAAGTGTCATAGGCTCAACTCTGTAAAACAACACTATGGTGAAACAATCTTTCAAATATCATCTGGGATCACAAGTTGGAAGTGTTTGAAAACCTATCTTGAGCTTGATCGGAAAGTATCTTACACTCAATTCTGTCAAGAAACACTCTGAGGAAGCCTTTCCTCAAACAACAATTTATTTCGCTAAGATATGTTTGAAAAGTATGCGGGAACTAAAACAAAAGAGCGATATGCTCAACTCTGTCAAGAGACACTGTGGAGAAACAATATTTTTCTTAAAACCTGGTTTCAAAAATTACAAGTCTACGAAAAGACACCCGCAAGAGTAAAAGCTTAGTAACATACACTCAAAACTCTGAAACAGCAATGTGAGGAAGCCGACTTTCAAGGAACATCTGGTTTCACAAAGGAGTGTTTGAAAAACCATGTGGAGCCAAAGAGAATAGTACGTACACTCAGTTCTGGGAAACAAAACTGAGGGGTAACATTCAACTCTCAACTTGTTGAAGTTAGAAGTGATAGAAAAACTCTGTGAGTCCTAAGAAAAAGTTCTTTAGACACCACCTTACAAAATAAAATTGAAGGGAAACCATCGTTCACGTGTCGCCTTGACTCAGGAAGTTAGAAGAGCCTGAAAACCTGGAGGCCTCAGCAAGAAGAGCATTTCGGGGAAACCAACTTTCGACTGACATCCCGTCCCACTGAGTTCGGAGTGTTTGAAATCGTAGGCGGGAACGATGCAGACAGTTCCATGTGTTCTACTCTGTCAGGCGGCACGTTGGGGAAACCATCCTTCAACTAACATCTTGAACCCCTCAGTGAGAAGTCTTCGAAAACCTATGCGGAGAAACATATGGAAGGTGACGCGCACCAGCCACTGGGAAAGAATCCTGTGGAGAAATCATCTTTCAATGAACATCATGTTTCACTAAGTTGGAATTGTCGGAACCCACCCCCACCCCCGGCCCCGCGGGGCCTATGCCGAAAGTGCCATATACTCAACCCTGTGAAACTGCACTTTGGGGCCAACCATCTTTCAACTAACAATGTTGCATTACCAAGTTAAAAGTGTTTGAAAACCTATGCGGGCAACGATGTGGGAAGTGCCATGATTTCGAAACTGAAAAAATACTGCGGAGAAACAATCTCTCAAGGAACACGTTGTTAGACTAAGAAGAGTTTGAAAACGGATGCGGACTATCAGGTAAGTGCTGTGTAGTCAACCGTGGGAAACCACACTGGGGAAAGTGTCTTTCAACTGATAGCTCCTTGGTCCAAGTACAAGGGGGAGCGGTGAACAATTATGGAAGGCCTCTACTGAAAAGGGCCGTATCCTCACCTCGGTCAAACTGCGCTTTGGGTACACCATCTTTCAGGTAACATCTTGTCTCACAAAGGGAGAACAGTCTGAAACCCTATGTGGGGGCCTGGGCAGAAAGCGCCACATAATTCTGTGAAACAACGCTGTGGGGAAGTCATCTCTCACGTGACATCTCGTTTCACTAAGTTACAAGTGATTGCAAACCTGTGGGGCTTAGGTAGAAAGTGTCATGCGCTCAGGTGTGTGGGCGGAGGGGGGGGAGGGGGAACCAAACATCCCCAATCCAAACAAACCCTGTGGTGATGAATTGGTCTTTCAAATAGTATCTTGTTTCACCGAGGGAACACAGTAGGAAACATCCCTCCCCCCACCCCCCACCCCCCACCGGGCTCCTACAAGGTAAGTACCGTGTGAAAAAGCACGTTGAGTCAACCATCTTTTAACGAACATCTAGGTTCTCTAAGTTAGAAGTGTTGGAAAACCTATGCGGGGCCTAGGCGGAAAGTGCCGTATGCTCAATTCTGAGAAACAGCACTCTAGGGAAACCGTCTTTCGACTAACATCTCTCTAATTTCACAAATGGAGAAGCGTTTGGAAACCCATGCCGGGCCTGGGTGGAAGGGGCTAATACTGATGTCTGTCGAACAGCACTGTGGGGCAAACAGCCATCTTCCCCTTAACACCTTGTTTCACTAAGTGGAAGTTGAAAGCCTAAGTGTGTCCTACAAGGAAACTGCCGTGCACTCACCTCTGTGAAACCAAACTGTGGGGGGAAACATCTTCCGACTGACCTCTTGTCAGTCTGACCAAGTTAAAAATGGAGAAAAAAGGCGGTACCTACACCGAACGTGCCTTGTACTCGAAACTATGAAACACTGGGGAATTCTCTCTATTGGCGTCTTAGTTCACGGAGTTGGAAGTGGCTGAAAGTCTATGTAGGTCCCATGCAGATCGTGTCATACACTGAACTCTGTGAGACAACACTGAAGGGAAACCATCCTTCCACTAGCTTTTTCATTGTGCATAGGTACAAAGGTTTGAAAGCCCTAAGCAGAGCCTACGAGGAGATGGCTCTATACTCAACTCTGCAAAACACCACGGTGGGGAAACCCCCTTGAAATTACCATCTGGTTTCCCCTGTTTGAAGTGTTTGGAACCCCAGGGGAAACCTAACGGTGAAGTGCCCCGTACTCAACTGTGAGAACCAAAGGTGTGTGTGGTAGAACCACCTTTCAACTGTCATGTGGCCTCACCGATTTTAAAGGGTTTGGAAGCTATTCAGTGTCTCTGCAGAAGGGCCGCCTACACAACTCGGTGACCAAAGGCAGTGGGGAAAGCCTCTTCCATCATGTGGTTTCACTAAGGTAGACGTGTGCGGAAAGCATCCGGAGACGACACCGAAAGTTCCATCTGCTTAACCCTGTGAGACACTGTGGGGAGACCCTCTTTCCACTCCCGTCTCGTTTCCCAAAGTTCCAAGTCTTTGGAAACGCATGCAGGGCCTGCGTCGAAAGTGCCGTATGTCCAACTCTGTGAAACAAGATTTTCCGGGGGGAATCCATGTTTCAACTAAACTCCCGTTTCACTTAGTTCTTTCGAAGTGTTTGAAAACCTTGGCGGGTTCTATGCAGAAAGTGCCACCTGCTCGACTCGGTGGAAAAACACTGTGGTGAAACCATCTTTCAAATATCACCTGGCTTCACTTGTGAGACGTGTTTGAAAACCTATGCGGGGCCTATGCAGAGAGTCCCCTGAACTCAACTCTGTCGAGCGACACTGTGGGGAATCCATCTTTGAACTGACGTCATGTTTCGCTAAGTCAGTTAGCGTTTTACCAACCGGCGCAGGGAGCTATGAGGGAAGTGCCATGCGCTCAACTCTGGGAAACAACAACGTGGTGAAACCATCTTTGAACTACCGTTTGGTTTCACAAATTTAGAAGTGCTAGAAACCCATGCAGGGCGTGGGCGGAAGGGGCCCATGAGTCCACTCTGAAAGTACACGGTGAGGCGACCGTCTTTCAAGTTAACACCTGGTCACTCACTGAGTGAGAAGGGTTTGAAAACCCACGTGGGCCCTACCTGAAGAGTGCCATATTAGCCAACAGCAGAAAACACTGTAGGGCAGCCGTCTTTCGAGTGTCGCCTTGTCTGAGGAAGTTAGAAATGCCTGAAAACCTGTGTGAAGCCTCAGCAACAAGTGCCTTCTACACCACTTTGGGAAACAACACTGAAGTGAGACCATCTTTCCACTCACATCTCGTTTCACAAAAGTGAAGTCTTTGCAACCCTTGCGGGCCCTATGTGGATAGCGGCACACAGTCTGTGACACAACACTCTGTTTGGAAAGGGCCGTCTTTCCACTCACATCTTGTTTCACTACGTTAGAAGTGTGGTAAAACCCAAGCAGGGCTTATGCGGAAAGTGCCATCTACTCAACTCTGTGAAAAGAGAGTGTGGTGAAACCTTCCTTCCCTAACCACATGGTTCACAGGTACAAGAGCTGGAAACCCGTGCGCGGCCTACAGGGAGAGTGTCCTGTACTCAACTCAGTGGAGCCACACGTGGGCAAAGACTATTTCGCTTAACATATGATTTCGCTAAACAAGTGAAAACACAAGTGGGGCCTATGGGGATGGTGCCAGACTCTCAACTCTGTGAAGCAACACTGTGGGGAAACAGCTGTTGAACTACCCCAGGGTTTCACTAAGTGAAAAGCTTTTGAAAACGTCAGCCGGGCCTACACGGGAAGTGCCATAAACCGAACTCTGTGAAAAGAGGGTGGTGAAACGATGTTCCGACTCACATATAAGGTTTCACAGAGTGAAACTCGCGTGAATACTCTCTCTGCGGGCCCTACGTATGAGGACACCCCCCCCCCCCCAGAGAGTCAACTCTGTGACAGAACACTGTGGGGAGTCCATCCTCCAACGAATCTCTCGCTTCACCAAGTTAGAGGTGTGAGAAAGCCACGCGGGGCTTACACCGAACGTGCCGCAAAATCAAGTTGGGAAACAACAGCTGCTGGGCAACAATCTTTCTCCCCCCATCTGGTGTCCCTCAGTGACAAGGGTGTGAAAACACAAGCGGGGCCTGCGCGGAGAGGGCCATACATACCCTCAACTCTGTGACACACCACGGTGGGGAAACAGCCTTTCAACTACCAGATGGTTTCTCGAAGTTAGAAGTCTTTGAAACCCTAAGGGAAGCCTAACGGGAAAGCGCCGTAAACCCAACTGTGAGAAACAGCGGGGTGGAGAAGCGAACTTTCAACTGACACCGGGTTTCGCTACACTAAACTTGTTTGAAAGCTGTTCGGAGTCTACGCGGAGGGTGCCATACACTCAACTTTGTGATACCACACAGCGGGGAACCCATCTCCCAACTAACGTGTTGTGTTACAGAGTGAGAAGTGTTGGAAAACCAGCGAGAACTACACCGCGAGTGCCATACGCTCAACTCTACCAGACTCCGTGGGTTTCCACTCACATTGGGTTTCTCTAAGTACTCAGGGTTTCGAAACCTATGCGGGGCACCAAGTGGAAAAAGGGCCATACGCTGAATTCTGTGACACAACACCGTGATGAACCCCTATTTCCAAGAATATCTTGTTTCCCCGAGACCTGTTTGGAAACCTCTGAGGCGCCTTACAAGGCAAGCGCCATTGAATCAACAGTGTGAAAGAACACTCCGGGCAAGCCATCTTTTGACTATCATCTCGTGTCACCAACTTAGACATGTTTGAAACCAAATGCGGGGACTATGAATAACGTTCCGTATCCTCAACATGGTCAAACTGCACTTCGGGGAGACCAACTTTCGACTCACACCCCATCTCACTGAGTTCGGAGTGTTTGATATCGTATGCGGGGACGATGAAGAAAGATCCATGTGCTCAACTCTGTCAGGCGGCACTAACAAGTGTTTGAAACACCACGCGGAGCGTAGGAGGATAGTGCCACATACTCAGCTCTGTGAAACAACACTATGGGGAAGCCATCTTTCAACTAAAGTCTCATTTTAGGAAGTTGCACTTGTTTGAAAACCAATGTAGGGCCTATGCATAAAGTGCCATATACTCAACTCTGTCAGACAACACTGGGATATCCATCTTGGAACTAACATTGTGTTTCATTGGCTCGTAGTGCTTTAAAACCTATGTGGGGAACTATGAGCGAAGTGCCATACACTCTGTGAAACAAAAACGTGGTGCGACCGTCTTTGAACTACTGTCTGATTTCAAAAATTGAGAGGTATTTGAAAACCCATGCTGGGCTTAGGTAGAAGGAACCATATCCTCAACTCTGAAACAACACTGTGAGGAAACCATCATTCAATTGATACCTTGTTTCACTGAGAAGAGTTTGAAAACCTATGCTGGTTTCACACAAAAAAAGTGCCATAAACTCGAATCCGCCAAATAAAAATGTGGGGAAAGAGTCTTTAACCCAACATCTGGTTTCAGGAAGTGAAAACCGAAAACCTATGTGGGGCCTACAGAGAGTTAGGGCCATATGTGAAATCACTCTATGGTGAAAACATCTTGCAAATAACATTTCTCTTATTTCAGAAAATGAGAAGTGCTTGAAAACCCATGCGGGGCCTAAGTGGAAGGGACAATATTCTCAAATCTGAAACACCGTGGGGTAGCCATCTTTCAATGAACACCTTGTTTACTGAGAAGTGCTTGAAAACTTATGCAGCTTCTACACAGAAAGTGCCACATGCTCAAATCTGTAAAACAACACTGTGGTGAAACCGTCTTTCAAGCAACATCTGGGTTCACTTGTGGGAAATGTTTCATAAACAACGGGGGCTTATGCGGAAAATGCCACATATTAAACTTGGTCAAGCCGCTTTTGGGGAAACCATCTTCTTGTTTCACCAATGTAGAAAAGTTTGAAAAACTTTACTAAGAGTGATGAGGAGAGTGACAAAATCCCGACTCTGTGAAACTATACCATCTTTCAACTCCCATCTTGTTTCTCTAAGTTCAAAGTGTTTGAAATCCTATGAAAGTTCTAACCGCAATGTGCCATATATTCAACTGGGTAAATGAACACAAGTGTGGTGAAATGATCTTTCAACTAATACCTGGTTTACTCAGTTACGACGGTTTGAAAACACATGCGGGTCCCAGGTGGATAGTGCCATACACTCAATGAAACAACACTGTGGTGAAACCCACTCTCAACTAACTTCTCATTGCCTAGCGTTGCAAACGTTTGCAAACCTAAGTGGAGCCTACACGGAGAGTGCCATATACTCAAGTCCATGAAACAACACTGCGGGGAAACCTTCTTTCAAATAAAATCTGGTTTCTCTAAGAAGCATTTGAAAACCCACGTGGAGCCTAGGTGGAAAGTTCATTATACTCAAATCTATCAGGCAAAACTTTAAGAAAACTATGTTTTAATTCACCTTATGTTTTACTGGTACAATTATTTGAAAACCAGTCATACAACAAAAGTGCCATATCCTTAACTCGAGGAAATACCATGGGGATTCCATCTTTCCACTAACAGCTCATTTCACAATATTAGAAATGTTAGTAAACCAATTCAGGGCCTACACAGAAAGTGCCATATACTGACCTCTGTGGAAACAGAGTGGTGAAACAATTTTTCAACTAACATCTGGTTTCACTGAGTTAAAATGGAAAACTTGGCGGAGCTGTGAGAAAAGCACAGTCAACCCTGTGAGAGAAGACTGTGGGGAATCCATTTTCCAACTAAAATGTTTCCCTGTTAGAAGTGTGTGAAAAGCATCCAGAGACTACCAAGTGCCATATACTCAACTCTGTGACGCAACGCTGTGGGGAAACCATCTTTCCACTAACATCTTGTTTCCCAAAGATAGTGTTTGAAGACCCATGTAGAATCTGCGTCAAAAATGCGAGGTAGTCAACTCTATTAAACAACACTGTGGGGAATCCATGTTTCAACTCTCTTCTCATTTCACTTAAGAGTGTTTGAAAACCAATGAAGGTTCTATGCAGAAAGTGACAAAGACTCAAATACGTACAAAAACACTGTGCTGAAACAATCTTTCAAATATATCTGGCTTCACTGGTCAGGAGTATTTGAAAACCTATGCGGAGCCTACATGGACAGTATCTTGCACTCACTCTGTCAAGCAACACACTGGGGAAGCCTTCCTTCAATTAACACCTCACTTCACTAAATTACATGTGTTTGACAACCATGTGGGGGCCTACAATGAAACTGCCATATAGTCACCTCTGGGGAAACCATCTTTCTCCTCGCCTCTGGTTTCAATAAGTTACAAATGTACAAAAAAACTCCCGAGGGCCTACGGGCATAGTACCTTATACCTAACTTTGTGAAACAACACTGTGGGGAAAAGGTGTTTCAAACTAAACACCGGTTTCACTAAGTTAGAAAGGTTTGAAAACCCGGGTGGGAACTATGGGGATAGTGAGATATACTCAACTTTGTGAAACAACTCTGCGAGGAAGCGGTTTGTCAACTAAAATCTGGTTTCACTTACAAGTGTTTGAAAAACCATGTGGAGCCTATCAGAATAGTTCCATACACGCAGCTCTGTGAAGCATTATGGGGAAACCATATTTCAACTAATATCTCATTTCGTTAAGTTAAACTTGTTTGAAACACTTGTGGGGCCTATGAAGATAGGGCCATATACTAAAGTCTGTCAAACAACATTGAGGGAAATCCATCTTTTAACTAACATCATGTTTCACTGAGTCACTGTTGTTTTAAAACCCATGCAGGGAACTATGAGGAAACTGCCATACACTAAACTGTGTGAAACAACATGGAGATACCATCTTTGGACTACTGTCTGGTTTGAAAAATATAGAAGAGTTTGAAACCCATGCAGGGCATAGATGAAAAGGGCCGTATACTCAACTCCGAAACAACATGACCGTCTTACAATTAACGCCTTGACTCATTAAGTGAGAAGCTATTGAAATCCTAAGCGGGTATTACACAGAAAGTGTCATAGGCTCAACTCTGTAAAACAACACTATGGTGAAACAATCTTTCAAATATCATCTGGGATCACAAGTTGGAAGTGTTTGAAAACCTATCTTGAGCTTGATCGGAAAGTATCTTACACTCAATTCTGTCAAGAAACACTCTGAGGAAGCCTTTCCTCAAACAACAATTTATTTCGCTAAGATATGTTTGAAAAGTATGCGGGAACTAAAACAAAAGAGCGATATGCTCAACTCTGTCAAGAGACACTGTGGAGAAACAATATTTTTCTTAAAACCTGGTTTCAAAAATTACAAGTCTACGAAAAGACACCCGCAAGAGTAAAAGCTTAGTAACATACACTCAAAACTCTGAAACAGCAATGTGAGGAAGCCGACTTTCAAGGAACATCTGGTTTCACAAAGGAGTGTTTGAAAAACCATGTGGAGCCAAAGAGAATAGTACGTACACTCAGTTCTGGGAAACAAAACTGAGGGGTAACATTCAACTCTCAACTTGTTGAAGTTAGAAGTGATAGAAAAACTCTGTGAGTCCTAAGAAAAAGTTCTTTAGACACCACCTTACAAAATAAAATTGAAGGGAAACCATCGTTCACGTGTCGCCTTGACTCAGGAAGTTAGAAGAGCCTGAAAACCTGGAGGCCTCAGCAAGAAGAGCATTTCGGGGAAACCAACTTTCGACTGACATCCCGTCCCACTGAGTTCGGAGTGTTTGAAATCGTAGGCGGGAACGATGCAGACAGTTCCATGTGTTCTACTCTGTCAGGCGGCACGTTGGGGAAACCATCCTTCAACTAACATCTTGAACCCCTCAGTGAGAAGTCTTCGAAAACCTATGCGGAGAAACATATGGAAGGTGACGCGCACCAGCCACTGGGAAAGAATCCTGTGGAGAAATCATCTTTCAATGAACATCATGTTTCACTAAGTTGGAATTGTCGGAACCCACCCCCACCCCCGGCCCCGCGGGGCCTATGCCGAAAGTGCCATATACTCAACCCTGTGAAACTGCACTTTGGGGCCAACCATCTTTCAACTAACAATGTTGCATTACCAAGTTAAAAGTGTTTGAAAACCTATGCGGGCAACGATGTGGGAAGTGCCATGATTTCGAAACTGAAAAAATACTGCGGAGAAACAATCTCTCAAGGAACACGTTGTTAGACTAAGAAGAGTTTGAAAACGGATGCGGACTATCAGGTAAGTGCTGTGTAGTCAACCGTGGGAAACCACACTGGGGAAAGTGTCTTTCAACTGATAGCTCCTTGGTCCAAGTACAAGGGGGAGCGGTGAACAATTATGGAAGGCCTCTACTGAAAAGGGCCGTATCCTCACCTCGGTCAAACTGCGCTTTGGGTACACCATCTTTCAGGTAACATCTTGTCTCACAAAGGGAGAACAGTCTGAAACCCTATGTGGGGGCCTGGGCAGAAAGCGCCACATAATTCTGTGAAACAACGCTGTGGGGAAGTCATCTCTCACGTGACATCTCGTTTCACTAAGTTACAAGTGATTGCAAACCTGTGGGGCTTAGGTAGAAAGTGTCATGCGCTCAGGTGTGTGGGCGGAGGGGGGGGAGGGGGAACCAAACATCCCCAATCCAAACAAACCCTGTGGTGATGAATTGGTCTTTCAAATAGTATCTTGTTTCACCGAGGGAACACAGTAGGAAACATCCCTCCCCCCACCCCCCACCCCCCACCGGGCTCCTACAAGGTAAGTACCGTGTGAAAAAGCACGTTGAGTCAACCATCTTTTAACGAACATCTAGGTTCTCTAAGTTAGAAGTGTTGGAAAACCTATGCGGGGCCTAGGCGGAAAGTGCCGTATGCTCAATTCTGAGAAACAGCACTCTAGGGAAACCGTCTTTCGACTAACATCTCTCTAATTTCACAAATGGAGAAGCGTTTGGAAACCCATGCCGGGCCTGGGTGGAAGGGGCTAATACTGATGTCTGTCGAACAGCACTGTGGGGCAAACAGCCATCTTCCCCTTAACACCTTGTTTCACTAAGTGGAAGTTGAAAGCCTAAGTGTGTCCTACAAGGAAACTGCCGTGCACTCACCTCTGTGAAACCAAACTGTGGGGGGAAACATCTTCCGACTGACCTCTTGTCAGTCTGACCAAGTTAAAAATGGAGAAAAAAGGCGGTACCTACACCGAACGTGCCTTGTACTCGAAACTATGAAACACTGGGGAATTCTCTCTATTGGCGTCTTAGTTCACGGAGTTGGAAGTGGCTGAAAGTCTATGTAGGTCCCATGCAGATCGTGTCATACACTGAACTCTGTGAGACAACACTGAAGGGAAACCATCCTTCCACTAGCTTTTTCATTGTGCATAGGTACAAAGGTTTGAAAGCCCTAAGCAGAGCCTACGAGGAGATGGCTCTATACTCAACTCTGCAAAACACCACGGTGGGGAAACCCCCTTGAAATTACCATCTGGTTTCCCCTGTTTGAAGTGTTTGGAACCCCAGGGGAAACCTAACGGTGAAGTGCCCCGTACTCAACTGTGAGAACCAAAGGTGTGTGTGGTAGAACCACCTTTCAACTGTCATGTGGCCTCACCGATTTTAAAGGGTTTGGAAGCTATTCAGTGTCTCTGCAGAAGGGCCGCCTACACAACTCGGTGACCAAAGGCAGTGGGGAAAGCCTCTTCCATCATGTGGTTTCACTAAGGTAGACGTGTGCGGAAAGCATCCGGAGACGACACCGAAAGTTCCATCTGCTTAACCCTGTGAGACACTGTGGGGAGACCCTCTTTCCACTCCCGTCTCGTTTCCCAAAGTTCCAAGTCTTTGGAAACGCATGCAGGGCCTGCGTCGAAAGTGCCGTATGTCCAACTCTGTGAAACAAGATTTTCCGGGGGGAATCCATGTTTCAACTAAACTCCCGTTTCACTTAGTTCTTTCGAAGTGTTTGAAAACCTTGGCGGGTTCTATGCAGAAAGTGCCACCTGCTCGACTCGGTGGAAAAACACTGTGGTGAAACCATCTTTCAAATATCACCTGGCTTCACTTGTGAGACGTGTTTGAAAACCTATGCGGGGCCTATGCAGAGAGTCCCCTGAACTCAACTCTGTCGAGCGACACTGTGGGGAATCCATCTTTGAACTGACGTCATGTTTCGCTAAGTCAGTTAGCGTTTTACCAACCGGCGCAGGGAGCTATGAGGGAAGTGCCATGCGCTCAACTCTGGGAAACAACAACGTGGTGAAACCATCTTTGAACTACCGTTTGGTTTCACAAATTTAGAAGTGCTAGAAACCCATGCAGGGCGTGGGCGGAAGGGGCCCATGAGTCCACTCTGAAAGTACACGGTGAGGCGACCGTCTTTCAAGTTAACACCTGGTCACTCACTGAGTGAGAAGGGTTTGAAAACCCACGTGGGCCCTACCTGAAGAGTGCCATATTAGCCAACAGCAGAAAACACTGTAGGGCAGCCGTCTTTCGAGTGTCGCCTTGTCTGAGGAAGTTAGAAATGCCTGAAAACCTGTGTGAAGCCTCAGCAACAAGTGCCTTCTACACCACTTTGGGAAACAACACTGAAGTGAGACCATCTTTCCACTCACATCTCGTTTCACAAAAGTGAAGTCTTTGCAACCCTTGCGGGCCCTATGTGGATAGCGGCACACAGTCTGTGACACAACACTCTGTTTGGAAAGGGCCGTCTTTCCACTCACATCTTGTTTCACTACGTTAGAAGTGTGGTAAAACCCAAGCAGGGCTTATGCGGAAAGTGCCATCTACTCAACTCTGTGAAAAGAGAGTGTGGTGAAACCTTCCTTCCCTAACCACATGGTTCACAGGTACAAGAGCTGGAAACCCGTGCGCGGCCTACAGGGAGAGTGTCCTGTACTCAACTCAGTGGAGCCACACGTGGGCAAAGACTATTTCGCTTAACATATGATTTCGCTAAACAAGTGAAAACACAAGTGGGGCCTATGGGGATGGTGCCAGACTCTCAACTCTGTGAAGCAACACTGTGGGGAAACAGCTGTTGAACTACCCCAGGGTTTCACTAAGTGAAAAGCTTTTGAAAACGTCAGCCGGGCCTACACGGGAAGTGCCATAAACCGAACTCTGTGAAAAGAGGGTGGTGAAACGATGTTCCGACTCACATATAAGGTTTCACAGAGTGAAACTCGCGTGAATACTCTCTCTGCGGGCCCTACGTATGAGGACACCCCCCCCCCCCCAGAGAGTCAACTCTGTGACAGAACACTGTGGGGAGTCCATCCTCCAACGAATCTCTCGCTTCACCAAGTTAGAGGTGTGAGAAAGCCACGCGGGGCTTACACCGAACGTGCCGCAAAATCAAGTTGGGAAACAACAGCTGCTGGGCAACAATCTTTCTCCCCCCATCTGGTGTCCCTCAGTGACAAGGGTGTGAAAACACAAGCGGGGCCTGCGCGGAGAGGGCCATACATACCCTCAACTCTGTGACACACCACGGTGGGGAAACAGCCTTTCAACTACCAGATGGTTTCTCGAAGTTAGAAGTCTTTGAAACCCTAAGGGAAGCCTAACGGGAAAGCGCCGTAAACCCAACTGTGAGAAACAGCGGGGTGGAGAAGCGAACTTTCAACTGACACCGGGTTTCGCTACACTAAACTTGTTTGAAAGCTGTTCGGAGTCTACGCGGAGGGTGCCATACACTCAACTTTGTGATACCACACAGCGGGGAACCCATCTCCCAACTAACGTGTTGTGTTACAGAGTGAGAAGTGTTGGAAAACCAGCGAGAACTACACCGCGAGTGCCATACGCTCAACTCTACCAGACTCCGTGGGTTTCCACTCACATTGGGTTTCTCTAAGTACTCAGGGTTTCGAAACCTATGCGGGGCACCAAGTGGAAAAAGGGCCATACGCTGAATTCTGTGACACAACACCGTGATGAACCCCTATTTCCAAGAATATCTTGTTTCCCCGAGACCTGTTTGGAAACCTCTGAGGCGCCTTACAAGGCAAGCGCCATTGAATCAACAGTGTGAAAGAACACTCCGGGCAAGCCATCTTTTGACTATCATCTCGTGTCACCAACTTAGACATGTTTGAAACCAAATGCGGGGACTATGAATAACGTTCCGTATCCTCAACATGGTCAAACTGCACTTCGGGGAGACCAACTTTCGACTCACACCCCATCTCACTGAGTTCGGAGTGTTTGATATCGTATGCGGGGACGATGAAGAAAGATCCATGTGCTCAACTCTGTCAGGCGGCACTAACAAGTGTTTGAAACACCACGCGGAGCGTAGGAGGATAGTGCCACATACTCAGCTCTGTGAAACAACACTATGGGGAAGCCATCTTTCAACTAAAGTCTCATTTTAGGAAGTTGCACTTGTTTGAAAACCAATGTAGGGCCTATGCATAAAGTGCCATATACTCAACTCTGTCAGACAACACTGGGATATCCATCTTGGAACTAACATTGTGTTTCATTGGCTCGTAGTGCTTTAAAACCTATGTGGGGAACTATGAGCGAAGTGCCATACACTCTGTGAAACAAAAACGTGGTGCGACCGTCTTTGAACTACTGTCTGATTTCAAAAATTGAGAGGTATTTGAAAACCCATGCTGGGCTTAGGTAGAAGGAACCATATCCTCAACTCTGAAACAACACTGTGAGGAAACCATCATTCAATTGATACCTTGTTTCACTGAGAAGAGTTTGAAAACCTATGCTGGTTTCACACAAAAAAAGTGCCATAAACTCGAATCCGCCAAATAAAAATGTGGGGAAAGAGTCTTTAACCCAACATCTGGTTTCAGGAAGTGAAAACCGAAAACCTATGTGGGGCCTACAGAGAGTTAGGGCCATATGTGAAATCACTCTATGGTGAAAACATCTTGCAAATAACATTTCTCTTATTTCAGAAAATGAGAAGTGCTTGAAAACCCATGCGGGGCCTAAGTGGAAGGGACAATATTCTCAAATCTGAAACACCGTGGGGTAGCCATCTTTCAATGAACACCTTGTTTACTGAGAAGTGCTTGAAAACTTATGCAGCTTCTACACAGAAAGTGCCACATGCTCAAATCTGTAAAACAACACTGTGGTGAAACCGTCTTTCAAGCAACATCTGGGTTCACTTGTGGGAAATGTTTCATAAACAACGGGGGCTTATGCGGAAAATGCCACATATTAAACTTGGTCAAGCCGCTTTTGGGGAAACCATCTTCTTGTTTCACCAATGTAGAAAAGTTTGAAAAACTTTACTAAGAGTGATGAGGAGAGTGACAAAATCCCGACTCTGTGAAACTATACCATCTTTCAACTCCCATCTTGTTTCTCTAAGTTCAAAGTGTTTGAAATCCTATGAAAGTTCTAACCGCAATGTGCCATATATTCAACTGGGTAAATGAACACAAGTGTGGTGAAATGATCTTTCAACTAATACCTGGTTTACTCAGTTACGACGGTTTGAAAACACATGCGGGTCCCAGGTGGATAGTGCCATACACTCAATGAAACAACACTGTGGTGAAACCCACTCTCAACTAACTTCTCATTGCCTAGCGTTGCAAACGTTTGCAAACCTAAGTGGAGCCTACACGGAGAGTGCCATATACTCAAGTCCATGAAACAACACTGCGGGGAAACCTTCTTTCAAATAAAATCTGGTTTCTCTAAGAAGCATTTGAAAACCCACGTGGAGCCTAGGTGGAAAGTTCATTATACTCAAATCTATCAGGCAAAACTTTAAGAAAACTATGTTTTAATTCACCTTATGTTTTACTGGTACAATTATTTGAAAACCAGTCATACAACAAAAGTGCCATATCCTTAACTCGAGGAAATACCATGGGGATTCCATCTTTCCACTAACAGCTCATTTCACAATATTAGAAATGTTAGTAAACCAATTCAGGGCCTACACAGAAAGTGCCATATACTGACCTCTGTGGAAACAGAGTGGTGAAACAATTTTTCAACTAACATCTGGTTTCACTGAGTTAAAATGGAAAACTTGGCGGAGCTGTGAGAAAAGCACAGTCAACCCTGTGAGAGAAGACTGTGGGGAATCCATTTTCCAACTAAAATGTTTCCCTGTTAGAAGTGTGTGAAAAGCATCCAGAGACTACCAAGTGCCATATACTCAACTCTGTGACGCAACGCTGTGGGGAAACCATCTTTCCACTAACATCTTGTTTCCCAAAGATAGTGTTTGAAGACCCATGTAGAATCTGCGTCAAAAATGCGAGGTAGTCAACTCTATTAAACAACACTGTGGGGAATCCATGTTTCAACTCTCTTCTCATTTCACTTAAGAGTGTTTGAAAACCAATGAAGGTTCTATGCAGAAAGTGACAAAGACTCAAATACGTACAAAAACACTGTGCTGAAACAATCTTTCAAATATATCTGGCTTCACTGGTCAGGAGTATTTGAAAACCTATGCGGAGCCTACATGGACAGTATCTTGCACTCACTCTGTCAAGCAACACACTGGGGAAGCCTTCCTTCAATTAACACCTCACTTCACTAAATTACATGTGTTTGACAACCATGTGGGGGCCTACAATGAAACTGCCATATAGTCACCTCTGGGGAAACCATCTTTCTCCTCGCCTCTGGTTTCAATAAGTTACAAATGTACAAAAAAACTCCCGAGGGCCTACGGGCATAGTACCTTATACCTAACTTTGTGAAACAACACTGTGGGGAAAAGGTGTTTCAAACTAAACACCGGTTTCACTAAGTTAGAAAGGTTTGAAAACCCGGGTGGGAACTATGGGGATAGTGAGATATACTCAACTTTGTGAAACAACTCTGCGAGGAAGCGGTTTGTCAACTAAAATCTGGTTTCACTTACAAGTGTTTGAAAAACCATGTGGAGCCTATCAGAATAGTTCCATACACGCAGCTCTGTGAAGCATTATGGGGAAACCATATTTCAACTAATATCTCATTTCGTTAAGTTAAACTTGTTTGAAACACTTGTGGGGCCTATGAAGATAGGGCCATATACTAAAGTCTGTCAAACAACATTGAGGGAAATCCATCTTTTAACTAACATCATGTTTCACTGAGTCACTGTTGTTTTAAAACCCATGCAGGGAACTATGAGGAAACTGCCATACACTAAACTGTGTGAAACAACATGGAGATACCATCTTTGGACTACTGTCTGGTTTGAAAAATATAGAAGAGTTTGAAACCCATGCAGGGCATAGATGAAAAGGGCCGTATACTCAACTCCGAAACAACATGACCGTCTTACAATTAACGCCTTGACTCATTAAGTGAGAAGCTATTGAAATCCTAAGCGGGTATTACACAGAAAGTGTCATAGGCTCAACTCTGTAAAACAACACTATGGTGAAACAATCTTTCAAATATCATCTGGGATCACAAGTTGGAAGTGTTTGAAAACCTATCTTGAGCTTGATCGGAAAGTATCTTACACTCAATTCTGTCAAGAAACACTCTGAGGAAGCCTTTCCTCAAACAACAATTTATTTCGCTAAGATATGTTTGAAAAGTATGCGGGAACTAAAACAAAAGAGCGATATGCTCAACTCTGTCAAGAGACACTGTGGAGAAACAATATTTTTCTTAAAACCTGGTTTCAAAAATTACAAGTCTACGAAAAGACACCCGCAAGAGTAAAAGCTTAGTAACATACACTCAAAACTCTGAAACAGCAATGTGAGGAAGCCGACTTTCAAGGAACATCTGGTTTCACAAAGGAGTGTTTGAAAAACCATGTGGAGCCAAAGAGAATAGTACGTACACTCAGTTCTGGGAAACAAAACTGAGGGGTAACATTCAACTCTCAACTTGTTGAAGTTAGAAGTGATAGAAAAACTCTGTGAGTCCTAAGAAAAAGTTCTTTAGACACCACCTTACAAAATAAAATTGAAGGGAAACCATCGTTCACGTGTCGCCTTGACTCAGGAAGTTAGAAGAGCCTGAAAACCTGGAGGCCTCAGCAAGAAGAGCATTTCGGGGAAACCAACTTTCGACTGACATCCCGTCCCACTGAGTTCGGAGTGTTTGAAATCGTAGGCGGGAACGATGCAGACAGTTCCATGTGTTCTACTCTGTCAGGCGGCACGTTGGGGAAACCATCCTTCAACTAACATCTTGAACCCCTCAGTGAGAAGTCTTCGAAAACCTATGCGGAGAAACATATGGAAGGTGACGCGCACCAGCCACTGGGAAAGAATCCTGTGGAGAAATCATCTTTCAATGAACATCATGTTTCACTAAGTTGGAATTGTCGGAACCCACCCCCACCCCCGGCCCCGCGGGGCCTATGCCGAAAGTGCCATATACTCAACCCTGTGAAACTGCACTTTGGGGCCAACCATCTTTCAACTAACAATGTTGCATTACCAAGTTAAAAGTGTTTGAAAACCTATGCGGGCAACGATGTGGGAAGTGCCATGATTTCGAAACTGAAAAAATACTGCGGAGAAACAATCTCTCAAGGAACACGTTGTTAGACTAAGAAGAGTTTGAAAACGGATGCGGACTATCAGGTAAGTGCTGTGTAGTCAACCGTGGGAAACCACACTGGGGAAAGTGTCTTTCAACTGATAGCTCCTTGGTCCAAGTACAAGGGGGAGCGGTGAACAATTATGGAAGGCCTCTACTGAAAAGGGCCGTATCCTCACCTCGGTCAAACTGCGCTTTGGGTACACCATCTTTCAGGTAACATCTTGTCTCACAAAGGGAGAACAGTCTGAAACCCTATGTGGGGGCCTGGGCAGAAAGCGCCACATAATTCTGTGAAACAACGCTGTGGGGAAGTCATCTCTCACGTGACATCTCGTTTCACTAAGTTACAAGTGATTGCAAACCTGTGGGGCTTAGGTAGAAAGTGTCATGCGCTCAGGTGTGTGGGCGGAGGGGGGGGGGGAGGGGGAACCAAACATCCCCAATCCAAACAAACCCTGTGGTGATGAATTGGTCTTTCAAATAGTATCTTGTTTCACCGAGGGAACACAGTAGGAAACATCCCTCCCCCCACCCCCCACCCCCCACCGGGCTCCTACAAGGTAAGTACCGTGTGAAAAAGCACGTTGAGTCAACCATCTTTTAACGAACATCTAGGTTCTCTAAGTTAGAAGTGTTGGAAAACCTATGCGGGGCCTAGGCGGAAAGTGCCGTATGCTCAATTCTGAGAAACAGCACTCTAGGGAAACCGTCTTTCGACTAACATCTCTCTAATTTCACAAATGGAGAAGCGTTTGGAAACCCATGCCGGGCCTGGGTGGAAGGGGCTAATACTGATGTCTGTCGAACAGCACTGTGGGGCAAACAGCCATCTTCCCCTTAACACCTTGTTTCACTAAGTGGAAGTTGAAAGCCTAAGTGTGTCCTACAAGGAAACTGCCGTGCACTCACCTCTGTGAAACCAAACTGTGGGGGGAAACATCTTCCGACTGACCTCTTGTCAGTCTGACCAAGTTAAAAATGGAGAAAAAAGGCGGTACCTACACCGAACGTGCCTTGTACTCGAAACTATGAAACACTGGGGAATTCTCTCTATTGGCGTCTTAGTTCACGGAGTTGGAAGTGGCTGAAAGTCTATGTAGGTCCCATGCAGATCGTGTCATACACTGAACTCTGTGAGACAACACTGAAGGGAAACCATCCTTCCACTAGCTTTTTCATTGTGCATAGGTACAAAGGTTTGAAAGCCCTAAGCAGAGCCTACGAGGAGATGGCTCTATACTCAACTCTGCAAAACACCACGGTGGGGAAACCCCCTTGAAATTACCATCTGGTTTCCCCTGTTTGAAGTGTTTGGAACCCCAGGGGAAACCTAACGGTGAAGTGCCCCGTACTCAACTGTGAGAACCAAAGGTGTGTGTGGTAGAACCACCTTTCAACTGTCATGTGGCCTCACCGATTTTAAAGGGTTTGGAAGCTATTCAGTGTCTCTGCAGAAGGGCCGCCTACACAACTCGGTGACCAAAGGCAGTGGGGAAAGCCTCTTCCATCATGTGGTTTCACTAAGGTAGACGTGTGCGGAAAGCATCCGGAGACGACACCGAAAGTTCCATCTGCTTAACCCTGTGAGACACTGTGGGGAGACCCTCTTTCCACTCCCGTCTCGTTTCCCAAAGTTCCAAGTCTTTGGAAACGCATGCAGGGCCTGCGTCGAAAGTGCCGTATGTCCAACTCTGTGAAACAAGATTTTCCGGGGGGAATCCATGTTTCAACTAAACTCCCGTTTCACTTAGTTCTTTCGAAGTGTTTGAAAACCTTGGCGGGTTCTATGCAGAAAGTGCCACCTGCTCGACTCGGTGGAAAAACACTGTGGTGAAACCATCTTTCAAATATCACCTGGCTTCACTTGTGAGACGTGTTTGAAAACCTATGCGGGGCCTATGCAGAGAGTCCCCTGAACTCAACTCTGTCGAGCGACACTGTGGGGAATCCATCTTTGAACTGACGTCATGTTTCGCTAAGTCAGTTAGCGTTTTACCAACCGGCGCAGGGAGCTATGAGGGAAGTGCCATGCGCTCAACTCTGGGAAACAACAACGTGGTGAAACCATCTTTGAACTACCGTTTGGTTTCACAAATTTAGAAGTGCTAGAAACCCATGCAGGGCGTGGGCGGAAGGGGCCCATGAGTCCACTCTGAAAGTACACGGTGAGGCGACCGTCTTTCAAGTTAACACCTGGTCACTCACTGAGTGAGAAGGGTTTGAAAACCCACGTGGGCCCTACCTGAAGAGTGCCATATTAGCCAACAGCAGAAAACACTGTAGGGCAGCCGTCTTTCGAGTGTCGCCTTGTCTGAGGAAGTTAGAAATGCCTGAAAACCTGTGTGAAGCCTCAGCAACAAGTGCCTTCTACACCACTTTGGGAAACAACACTGAAGTGAGACCATCTTTCCACTCACATCTCGTTTCACAAAAGTGAAGTCTTTGCAACCCTTGCGGGCCCTATGTGGATAGCGGCACACAGTCTGTGACACAACACTCTGTTTGGAAAGGGCCGTCTTTCCACTCACATCTTGTTTCACTACGTTAGAAGTGTGGTAAAACCCAAGCAGGGCTTATGCGGAAAGTGCCATCTACTCAACTCTGTGAAAAGAGAGTGTGGTGAAACCTTCCTTCCCTAACCACATGGTTCACAGGTACAAGAGCTGGAAACCCGTGCGCGGCCTACAGGGAGAGTGTCCTGTACTCAACTCAGTGGAGCCACACGTGGGCAAAGACTATTTCGCTTAACATATGATTTCGCTAAACAAGTGAAAACACAAGTGGGGCCTATGGGGATGGTGCCAGACTCTCAACTCTGTGAAGCAACACTGTGGGGAAACAGCTGTTGAACTACCCCAGGGTTTCACTAAGTGAAAAGCTTTTGAAAACGTCAGCCGGGCCTACACGGGAAGTGCCATAAACCGAACTCTGTGAAAAGAGGGTGGTGAAACGATGTTCCGACTCACATATAAGGTTTCACAGAGTGAAACTCGCGTGAATACTCTCTCTGCGGGCCCTACGTATGAGGACACCCCCCCCCCCCCAGAGAGTCAACTCTGTGACAGAACACTGTGGGGAGTCCATCCTCCAACGAATCTCTCGCTTCACCAAGTTAGAGGTGTGAGAAAGCCACGCGGGGCTTACACCGAACGTGCCGCAAAATCAAGTTGGGAAACAACAGCTGCTGGGCAACAATCTTTCTCCCCCCATCTGGTGTCCCTCAGTGACAAGGGTGTGAAAACACAAGCGGGGCCTGCGCGGAGAGGGCCATACATACCCTCAACTCTGTGACACACCACGGTGGGGAAACAGCCTTTCAACTACCAGATGGTTTCTCGAAGTTAGAAGTCTTTGAAACCCTAAGGGAAGCCTAACGGGAAAGCGCCGTAAACCCAACTGTGAGAAACAGCGGGGTGGAGAAGCGAACTTTCAACTGACACCGGGTTTCGCTACACTAAACTTGTTTGAAAGCTGTTCGGAGTCTACGCGGAGGGTGCCATACACTCAACTTTGTGATACCACACAGCGGGGAACCCATCTCCCAACTAACGTGTTGTGTTACAGAGTGAGAAGTGTTGGAAAACCAGCGAGAACTACACCGCGAGTGCCATACGCTCAACTCTACCAGACTCCGTGGGTTTCCACTCACATTGGGTTTCTCTAAGTACTCAGGGTTTCGAAACCTATGCGGGGCACCAAGTGGAAAAAGGGCCATACGCTGAATTCTGTGACACAACACCGTGATGAACCCCTATTTCCAAGAATATCTTGTTTCCCCGAGACCTGTTTGGAAACCTCTGAGGCGCCTTACAAGGCAAGCGCCATTGAATCAACAGTGTGAAAGAACACTCCGGGCAAGCCATCTTTTGACTATCATCTCGTGTCACCAACTTAGACATGTTTGAAACCAAATGCGGGGACTATGAATAACGTTCCGTATCCTCAACATGGTCAAACTGCACTTCGGGGAGACCAACTTTCGACTCACACCCCATCTCACTGAGTTCGGAGTGTTTGATATCGTATGCGGGGACGATGAAGAAAGATCCATGTGCTCAACTCTGTCAGGCGGCACTAACAAGTGTTTGAAACACCACGCGGAGCGTAGGAGGATAGTGCCACATACTCAGCTCTGTGAAACAACACTATGGGGAAGCCATCTTTCAACTAAAGTCTCATTTTAGGAAGTTGCACTTGTTTGAAAACCAATGTAGGGCCTATGCATAAAGTGCCATATACTCAACTCTGTCAGACAACACTGGGATATCCATCTTGGAACTAACATTGTGTTTCATTGGCTCGTAGTGCTTTAAAACCTATGTGGGGAACTATGAGCGAAGTGCCATACACTCTGTGAAACAAAAACGTGGTGCGACCGTCTTTGAACTACTGTCTGATTTCAAAAATTGAGAGGTATTTGAAAACCCATGCTGGGCTTAGGTAGAAGGAACCATATCCTCAACTCTGAAACAACACTGTGAGGAAACCATCATTCAATTGATACCTTGTTTCACTGAGAAGAGTTTGAAAACCTATGCTGGTTTCACACAAAAAAAGTGCCATAAACTCGAATCCGCCAAATAAAAATGTGGGGAAAGAGTCTTTAACCCAACATCTGGTTTCAGGAAGTGAAAACCGAAAACCTATGTGGGGCCTACAGAGAGTTAGGGCCATATGTGAAATCACTCTATGGTGAAAACATCTTGCAAATAACATTTCTCTTATTTCAGAAAATGAGAAGTGCTTGAAAACCCATGCGGGGCCTAAGTGGAAGGGACAATATTCTCAAATCTGAAACACCGTGGGGTAGCCATCTTTCAATGAACACCTTGTTTACTGAGAAGTGCTTGAAAACTTATGCAGCTTCTACACAGAAAGTGCCACATGCTCAAATCTGTAAAACAACACTGTGGTGAAACCGTCTTTCAAGCAACATCTGGGTTCACTTGTGGGAAATGTTTCATAAACAACGGGGGCTTATGCGGAAAATGCCACATATTAAACTTGGTCAAGCCGCTTTTGGGGAAACCATCTTCTTGTTTCACCAATGTAGAAAAGTTTGAAAAACTTTACTAAGAGTGATGAGGAGAGTGACAAAATCCCGACTCTGTGAAACTATACCATCTTTCAACTCCCATCTTGTTTCTCTAAGTTCAAAGTGTTTGAAATCCTATGAAAGTTCTAACCGCAATGTGCCATATATTCAACTGGGTAAATGAACACAAGTGTGGTGAAATGATCTTTCAACTAATACCTGGTTTACTCAGTTACGACGGTTTGAAAACACATGCGGGTCCCAGGTGGATAGTGCCATACACTCAATGAAACAACACTGTGGTGAAACCCACTCTCAACTAACTTCTCATTGCCTAGCGTTGCAAACGTTTGCAAACCTAAGTGGAGCCTACACGGAGAGTGCCATATACTCAAGTCCATGAAACAACACTGCGGGGAAACCTTCTTTCAAATAAAATCTGGTTTCTCTAAGAAGCATTTGAAAACCCACGTGGAGCCTAGGTGGAAAGTTCATTATACTCAAATCTATCAGGCAAAACTTTAAGAAAACTATGTTTTAATTCACCTTATGTTTTACTGGTACAATTATTTGAAAACCAGTCATACAACAAAAGTGCCATATCCTTAACTCGAGGAAATACCATGGGGATTCCATCTTTCCACTAACAGCTCATTTCACAATATTAGAAATGTTAGTAAACCAATTCAGGGCCTACACAGAAAGTGCCATATACTGACCTCTGTGGAAACAGAGTGGTGAAACAATTTTTCAACTAACATCTGGTTTCACTGAGTTAAAATGGAAAACTTGGCGGAGCTGTGAGAAAAGCACAGTCAACCCTGTGAGAGAAGACTGTGGGGAATCCATTTTCCAACTAAAATGTTTCCCTGTTAGAAGTGTGTGAAAAGCATCCAGAGACTACCAAGTGCCATATACTCAACTCTGTGACGCAACGCTGTGGGGAAACCATCTTTCCACTAACATCTTGTTTCCCAAAGATAGTGTTTGAAGACCCATGTAGAATCTGCGTCAAAAATGCGAGGTAGTCAACTCTATTAAACAACACTGTGGGGAATCCATGTTTCAACTCTCTTCTCATTTCACTTAAGAGTGTTTGAAAACCAATGAAGGTTCTATGCAGAAAGTGACAAAGACTCAAATACGTACAAAAACACTGTGCTGAAACAATCTTTCAAATATATCTGGCTTCACTGGTCAGGAGTATTTGAAAACCTATGCGGAGCCTACATGGACAGTATCTTGCACTCACTCTGTCAAGCAACACACTGGGGAAGCCTTCCTTCAATTAACACCTCACTTCACTAAATTACATGTGTTTGACAACCATGTGGGGGCCTACAATGAAACTGCCATATAGTCACCTCTGGGGAAACCATCTTTCTCCTCGCCTCTGGTTTCAATAAGTTACAAATGTACAAAAAAACTCCCGAGGGCCTACGGGCATAGTACCTTATACCTAACTTTGTGAAACAACACTGTGGGGAAAAGGTGTTTCAAACTAAACACCGGTTTCACTAAGTTAGAAAGGTTTGAAAACCCGGGTGGGAACTATGGGGATAGTGAGATATACTCAACTTTGTGAAACAACTCTGCGAGGAAGCGGTTTGTCAACTAAAATCTGGTTTCACTTACAAGTGTTTGAAAAACCATGTGGAGCCTATCAGAATAGTTCCATACACGCAGCTCTGTGAAGCATTATGGGGAAACCATATTTCAACTAATATCTCATTTCGTTAAGTTAAACTTGTTTGAAACACTTGTGGGGCCTATGAAGATAGGGCCATATACTAAAGTCTGTCAAACAACATTGAGGGAAATCCATCTTTTAACTAACATCATGTTTCACTGAGTCACTGTTGTTTTAAAACCCATGCAGGGAACTATGAGGAAACTGCCATACACTAAACTGTGTGAAACAACATGGAGATACCATCTTTGGACTACTGTCTGGTTTGAAAAATATAGAAGAGTTTGAAACCCATGCAGGGCATAGATGAAAAGGGCCGTATACTCAACTCCGAAACAACATGACCGTCTTACAATTAACGCCTTGACTCATTAAGTGAGAAGCTATTGAAATCCTAAGCGGGTATTACACAGAAAGTGTCATAGGCTCAACTCTGTAAAACAACACTATGGTGAAACAATCTTTCAAATATCATCTGGGATCACAAGTTGGAAGTGTTTGAAAACCTATCTTGAGCTTGATCGGAAAGTATCTTACACTCAATTCTGTCAAGAAACACTCTGAGGAAGCCTTTCCTCAAACAACAATTTATTTCGCTAAGATATGTTTGAAAAGTATGCGGGAACTAAAACAAAAGAGCGATATGCTCAACTCTGTCAAGAGACACTGTGGAGAAACAATATTTTTCTTAAAACCTGGTTTCAAAAATTACAAGTCTACGAAAAGACACCCGCAAGAGTAAAAGCTTAGTAACATACACTCAAAACTCTGAAACAGCAATGTGAGGAAGCCGACTTTCAAGGAACATCTGGTTTCACAAAGGAGTGTTTGAAAAACCATGTGGAGCCAAAGAGAATAGTACGTACACTCAGTTCTGGGAAACAAAACTGAGGGGTAACATTCAACTCTCAACTTGTTGAAGTTAGAAGTGATAGAAAAACTCTGTGAGTCCTAAGAAAAAGTTCTTTAGACACCACCTTACAAAATAAAATTGAAGGGAAACCATCGTTCACGTGTCGCCTTGACTCAGGAAGTTAGAAGAGCCTGAAAACCTGGAGGCCTCAGCAAGAAGAGCATTTCGGGGAAACCAACTTTCGACTGACATCCCGTCCCACTGAGTTCGGAGTGTTTGAAATCGTAGGCGGGAACGATGCAGACAGTTCCATGTGTTCTACTCTGTCAGGCGGCACGTTGGGGAAACCATCCTTCAACTAACATCTTGAACCCCTCAGTGAGAAGTCTTCGAAAACCTATGCGGAGAAACATATGGAAGGTGACGCGCACCAGCCACTGGGAAAGAATCCTGTGGAGAAATCATCTTTCAATGAACATCATGTTTCACTAAGTTGGAATTGTCGGAACCCACCCCCACCCCCGGCCCCGCGGGGCCTATGCCGAAAGTGCCATATACTCAACCCTGTGAAACTGCACTTTGGGGCCAACCATCTTTCAACTAACAATGTTGCATTACCAAGTTAAAAGTGTTTGAAAACCTATGCGGGCAACGATGTGGGAAGTGCCATGATTTCGAAACTGAAAAAATACTGCGGAGAAACAATCTCTCAAGGAACACGTTGTTAGACTAAGAAGAGTTTGAAAACGGATGCGGACTATCAGGTAAGTGCTGTGTAGTCAACCGTGGGAAACCACACTGGGGAAAGTGTCTTTCAACTGATAGCTCCTTGGTCCAAGTACAAGGGGGAGCGGTGAACAATTATGGAAGGCCTCTACTGAAAAGGGCCGTATCCTCACCTCGGTCAAACTGCGCTTTGGGTACACCATCTTTCAGGTAACATCTTGTCTCACAAAGGGAGAACAGTCTGAAACCCTATGTGGGGGCCTGGGCAGAAAGCGCCACATAATTCTGTGAAACAACGCTGTGGGGAAGTCATCTCTCACGTGACATCTCGTTTCACTAAGTTACAAGTGATTGCAAACCTGTGGGGCTTAGGTAGAAAGTGTCATGCGCTCAGGTGTGTGGGCGGAGGGGGGGGAGGGGGAACCAAACATCCCCAATCCAAACAAACCCTGTGGTGATGAATTGGTCTTTCAAATAGTATCTTGTTTCACCGAGGGAACACAGTAGGAAACATCCCTCCCCCCACCCCCCACCCCCCACCGGGCTCCTACAAGGTAAGTACCGTGTGAAAAAGCACGTTGAGTCAACCATCTTTTAACGAACATCTAGGTTCTCTAAGTTAGAAGTGTTGGAAAACCTATGCGGGGCCTAGGCGGAAAGTGCCGTATGCTCAATTCTGAGAAACAGCACTCTAGGGAAACCGTCTTTCGACTAACATCTCTCTAATTTCACAAATGGAGAAGCGTTTGGAAACCCATGCCGGGCCTGGGTGGAAGGGGCTAATACTGATGTCTGTCGAACAGCACTGTGGGGCAAACAGCCATCTTCCCCTTAACACCTTGTTTCACTAAGTGGAAGTTGAAAGCCTAAGTGTGTCCTACAAGGAAACTGCCGTGCACTCACCTCTGTGAAACCAAACTGTGGGGGGAAACATCTTCCGACTGACCTCTTGTCAGTCTGACCAAGTTAAAAATGGAGAAAAAAGGCGGTACCTACACCGAACGTGCCTTGTACTCGAAACTATGAAACACTGGGGAATTCTCTCTATTGGCGTCTTAGTTCACGGAGTTGGAAGTGGCTGAAAGTCTATGTAGGTCCCATGCAGATCGTGTCATACACTGAACTCTGTGAGACAACACTGAAGGGAAACCATCCTTCCACTAGCTTTTTCATTGTGCATAGGTACAAAGGTTTGAAAGCCCTAAGCAGAGCCTACGAGGAGATGGCTCTATACTCAACTCTGCAAAACACCACGGTGGGGAAACCCCCTTGAAATTACCATCTGGTTTCCCCTGTTTGAAGTGTTTGGAACCCCAGGGGAAACCTAACGGTGAAGTGCCCCGTACTCAACTGTGAGAACCAAAGGTGTGTGTGGTAGAACCACCTTTCAACTGTCATGTGGCCTCACCGATTTTAAAGGGTTTGGAAGCTATTCAGTGTCTCTGCAGAAGGGCCGCCTACACAACTCGGTGACCAAAGGCAGTGGGGAAAGCCTCTTCCATCATGTGGTTTCACTAAGGTAGACGTGTGCGGAAAGCATCCGGAGACGACACCGAAAGTTCCATCTGCTTAACCCTGTGAGACACTGTGGGGAGACCCTCTTTCCACTCCCGTCTCGTTTCCCAAAGTTCCAAGTCTTTGGAAACGCATGCAGGGCCTGCGTCGAAAGTGCCGTATGTCCAACTCTGTGAAACAAGATTTTCCGGGGGGAATCCATGTTTCAACTAAACTCCCGTTTCACTTAGTTCTTTCGAAGTGTTTGAAAACCTTGGCGGGTTCTATGCAGAAAGTGCCACCTGCTCGACTCGGTGGAAAAACACTGTGGTGAAACCATCTTTCAAATATCACCTGGCTTCACTTGTGAGACGTGTTTGAAAACCTATGCGGGGCCTATGCAGAGAGTCCCCTGAACTCAACTCTGTCGAGCGACACTGTGGGGAATCCATCTTTGAACTGACGTCATGTTTCGCTAAGTCAGTTAGCGTTTTACCAACCGGCGCAGGGAGCTATGAGGGAAGTGCCATGCGCTCAACTCTGGGAAACAACAACGTGGTGAAACCATCTTTGAACTACCGTTTGGTTTCACAAATTTAGAAGTGCTAGAAACCCATGCAGGGCGTGGGCGGAAGGGGCCCATGAGTCCACTCTGAAAGTACACGGTGAGGCGACCGTCTTTCAAGTTAACACCTGGTCACTCACTGAGTGAGAAGGGTTTGAAAACCCACGTGGGCCCTACCTGAAGAGTGCCATATTAGCCAACAGCAGAAAACACTGTAGGGCAGCCGTCTTTCGAGTGTCGCCTTGTCTGAGGAAGTTAGAAATGCCTGAAAACCTGTGTGAAGCCTCAGCAACAAGTGCCTTCTACACCACTTTGGGAAACAACACTGAAGTGAGACCATCTTTCCACTCACATCTCGTTTCACAAAAGTGAAGTCTTTGCAACCCTTGCGGGCCCTATGTGGATAGCGGCACACAGTCTGTGACACAACACTCTGTTTGGAAAGGGCCGTCTTTCCACTCACATCTTGTTTCACTACGTTAGAAGTGTGGTAAAACCCAAGCAGGGCTTATGCGGAAAGTGCCATCTACTCAACTCTGTGAAAAGAGAGTGTGGTGAAACCTTCCTTCCCTAACCACATGGTTCACAGGTACAAGAGCTGGAAACCCGTGCGCGGCCTACAGGGAGAGTGTCCTGTACTCAACTCAGTGGAGCCACACGTGGGCAAAGACTATTTCGCTTAACATATGATTTCGCTAAACAAGTGAAAACACAAGTGGGGCCTATGGGGATGGTGCCAGACTCTCAACTCTGTGAAGCAACACTGTGGGGAAACAGCTGTTGAACTACCCCAGGGTTTCACTAAGTGAAAAGCTTTTGAAAACGTCAGCCGGGCCTACACGGGAAGTGCCATAAACCGAACTCTGTGAAAAGAGGGTGGTGAAACGATGTTCCGACTCACATATAAGGTTTCACAGAGTGAAACTCGCGTGAATACTCTCTCTGCGGGCCCTACGTATGAGGACACCCCCCCCCCCCCAGAGAGTCAACTCTGTGACAGAACACTGTGGGGAGTCCATCCTCCAACGAATCTCTCGCTTCACCAAGTTAGAGGTGTGAGAAAGCCACGCGGGGCTTACACCGAACGTGCCGCAAAATCAAGTTGGGAAACAACAGCTGCTGGGCAACAATCTTTCTCCCCCCATCTGGTGTCCCTCAGTGACAAGGGTGTGAAAACACAAGCGGGGCCTGCGCGGAGAGGGCCATACATACCCTCAACTCTGTGACACACCACGGTGGGGAAACAGCCTTTCAACTACCAGATGGTTTCTCGAAGTTAGAAGTCTTTGAAACCCTAAGGGAAGCCTAACGGGAAAGCGCCGTAAACCCAACTGTGAGAAACAGCGGGGTGGAGAAGCGAACTTTCAACTGACACCGGGTTTCGCTACACTAAACTTGTTTGAAAGCTGTTCGGAGTCTACGCGGAGGGTGCCATACACTCAACTTTGTGATACCACACAGCGGGGAACCCATCTCCCAACTAACGTGTTGTGTTACAGAGTGAGAAGTGTTGGAAAACCAGCGAGAACTACACCGCGAGTGCCATACGCTCAACTCTACCAGACTCCGTGGGTTTCCACTCACATTGGGTTTCTCTAAGTACTCAGGGTTTCGAAACCTATGCGGGGCACCAAGTGGAAAAAGGGCCATACGCTGAATTCTGTGACACAACACCGTGATGAACCCCTATTTCCAAGAATATCTTGTTTCCCCGAGACCTGTTTGGAAACCTCTGAGGCGCCTTACAAGGCAAGCGCCATTGAATCAACAGTGTGAAAGAACACTCCGGGCAAGCCATCTTTTGACTATCATCTCGTGTCACCAACTTAGACATGTTTGAAACCAAATGCGGGGACTATGAATAACGTTCCGTATCCTCAACATGGTCAAACTGCACTTCGGGGAGACCAACTTTCGACTCACACCCCATCTCACTGAGTTCGGAGTGTTTGATATCGTATGCGGGGACGATGAAGAAAGATCCATGTGCTCAACTCTGTCAGGCGGCACTAACAAGTGTTTGAAACACCACGCGGAGCGTAGGAGGATAGTGCCACATACTCAGCTCTGTGAAACAACACTATGGGGAAGCCATCTTTCAACTAAAGTCTCATTTTAGGAAGTTGCACTTGTTTGAAAACCAATGTAGGGCCTATGCATAAAGTGCCATATACTCAACTCTGTCAGACAACACTGGGATATCCATCTTGGAACTAACATTGTGTTTCATTGGCTCGTAGTGCTTTAAAACCTATGTGGGGAACTATGAGCGAAGTGCCATACACTCTGTGAAACAAAAACGTGGTGCGACCGTCTTTGAACTACTGTCTGATTTCAAAAATTGAGAGGTATTTGAAAACCCATGCTGGGCTTAGGTAGAAGGAACCATATCCTCAACTCTGAAACAACACTGTGAGGAAACCATCATTCAATTGATACCTTGTTTCACTGAGAAGAGTTTGAAAACCTATGCTGGTTTCACACAAAAAAAGTGCCATAAACTCGAATCCGCCAAATAAAAATGTGGGGAAAGAGTCTTTAACCCAACATCTGGTTTCAGGAAGTGAAAACCGAAAACCTATGTGGGGCCTACAGAGAGTTAGGGCCATATGTGAAATCACTCTATGGTGAAAACATCTTGCAAATAACATTTCTCTTATTTCAGAAAATGAGAAGTGCTTGAAAACCCATGCGGGGCCTAAGTGGAAGGGACAATATTCTCAAATCTGAAACACCGTGGGGTAGCCATCTTTCAATGAACACCTTGTTTACTGAGAAGTGCTTGAAAACTTATGCAGCTTCTACACAGAAAGTGCCACATGCTCAAATCTGTAAAACAACACTGTGGTGAAACCGTCTTTCAAGCAACATCTGGGTTCACTTGTGGGAAATGTTTCATAAACAACGGGGGCTTATGCGGAAAATGCCACATATTAAACTTGGTCAAGCCGCTTTTGGGGAAACCATCTTCTTGTTTCACCAATGTAGAAAAGTTTGAAAAACTTTACTAAGAGTGATGAGGAGAGTGACAAAATCCCGACTCTGTGAAACTATACCATCTTTCAACTCCCATCTTGTTTCTCTAAGTTCAAAGTGTTTGAAATCCTATGAAAGTTCTAACCGCAATGTGCCATATATTCAACTGGGTAAATGAACACAAGTGTGGTGAAATGATCTTTCAACTAATACCTGGTTTACTCAGTTACGACGGTTTGAAAACACATGCGGGTCCCAGGTGGATAGTGCCATACACTCAATGAAACAACACTGTGGTGAAACCCACTCTCAACTAACTTCTCATTGCCTAGCGTTGCAAACGTTTGCAAACCTAAGTGGAGCCTACACGGAGAGTGCCATATACTCAAGTCCATGAAACAACACTGCGGGGAAACCTTCTTTCAAATAAAATCTGGTTTCTCTAAGAAGCATTTGAAAACCCACGTGGAGCCTAGGTGGAAAGTTCATTATACTCAAATCTATCAGGCAAAACTTTAAGAAAACTATGTTTTAATTCACCTTATGTTTTACTGGTACAATTATTTGAAAACCAGTCATACAACAAAAGTGCCATATCCTTAACTCGAGGAAATACCATGGGGATTCCATCTTTCCACTAACAGCTCATTTCACAATATTAGAAATGTTAGTAAACCAATTCAGGGCCTACACAGAAAGTGCCATATACTGACCTCTGTGGAAACAGAGTGGTGAAACAATTTTTCAACTAACATCTGGTTTCACTGAGTTAAAATGGAAAACTTGGCGGAGCTGTGAGAAAAGCACAGTCAACCCTGTGAGAGAAGACTGTGGGGAATCCATTTTCCAACTAAAATGTTTCCCTGTTAGAAGTGTGTGAAAAGCATCCAGAGACTACCAAGTGCCATATACTCAACTCTGTGACGCAACGCTGTGGGGAAACCATCTTTCCACTAACATCTTGTTTCCCAAAGATAGTGTTTGAAGACCCATGTAGAATCTGCGTCAAAAATGCGAGGTAGTCAACTCTATTAAACAACACTGTGGGGAATCCATGTTTCAACTCTCTTCTCATTTCACTTAAGAGTGTTTGAAAACCAATGAAGGTTCTATGCAGAAAGTGACAAAGACTCAAATACGTACAAAAACACTGTGCTGAAACAATCTTTCAAATATATCTGGCTTCACTGGTCAGGAGTATTTGAAAACCTATGCGGAGCCTACATGGACAGTATCTTGCACTCACTCTGTCAAGCAACACACTGGGGAAGCCTTCCTTCAATTAACACCTTACTTCACTAAATTACATGTGTTTGACAACCATGTGGGGGCCTACAATGAAACTGCCATATAGTCACCTCTGGGGAAACCATCTTTCTCCTCGCCTCTGGTTTCAATAAGTTACAAATGTACAAAAAAACTCCCGAGGGCCTACGGGCATAGTACCTTATACCTAACTTTGTGAAACAACACTGTGGGGAAAAGGTGTTTCAAACTAAACACCGGTTTCACTAAGTTAGAAAGGTTTGAAAACCCGGGTGGGAACTATGGGGATAGTGAGATATACTCAACTTTGTGAAACAACTCTGCGAGGAAGCGGTTTGTCAACTAAAATCTGGTTTCACTTACAAGTGTTTGAAAAACCATGTGGAGCCTATCAGAATAGTTCCATACACGCAGCTCTGTGAAGCATTATGGGGAAACCATATTTCAACTAATATCTCATTTCGTTAAGTTAAACTTGTTTGAAACACTTGTGGGGCCTATGAAGATAGGGCCATATACTAAAGTCTGTCAAACAACATTGAGGGAAATCCATCTTTTAACTAACATCATGTTTCACTGAGTCACTGTTGTTTTAAAACCCATGCAGGGAACTATGAGGAAACTGCCATACACTAAACTGTGTGAAACAACATGGAGATACCATCTTTGGACTACTGTCTGGTTTGAAAAATATAGAAGAGTTTGAAACCCATGCAGGGCATAGATGAAAAGGGCCGTATACTCAACTCCGAAACAACATGACCGTCTTACAATTAACGCCTTGACTCATTAAGTGAGAAGCTATTGAAATCCTAAGCGGGTATTACACAGAAAGTGTCATAGGCTCAACTCTGTAAAACAACACTATGGTGAAACAATCTTTCAAATATCATCTGGGATCACAAGTTGGAAGTGTTTGAAAACCTATCTTGAGCTTGATCGGAAAGTATCTTACACTCAATTCTGTCAAGAAACACTCTGAGGAAGCCTTTCCTCAAACAACAATTTATTTCGCTAAGATATGTTTGAAAAGTATGCGGGAACTAAAACAAAAGAGCGATATGCTCAACTCTGTCAAGAGACACTGTGGAGAAACAATATTTTTCTTAAAACCTGGTTTCAAAAATTACAAGTCTACGAAAAGACACCCGCAAGAGTAAAAGCTTAGTAACATACACTCAAAACTCTGAAACAGCAATGTGAGGAAGCCGACTTTCAAGGAACATCTGGTTTCACAAAGGAGTGTTTGAAAAACCATGTGGAGCCAAAGAGAATAGTACGTACACTCAGTTCTGGGAAACAAAACTGAGGGGTAACATTCAACTCTCAACTTGTTGAAGTTAGAAGTGATAGAAAAACTCTGTGAGTCCTAAGAAAAAGTTCTTTAGACACCACCTTACAAAATAAAATTGAAGGGAAACCATCGTTCACGTGTCGCCTTGACTCAGGAAGTTAGAAGAGCCTGAAAACCTGGAGGCCTCAGCAAGAAGAGCATTTCGGGGAAACCAACTTTCGACTGACATCCCGTCCCACTGAGTTCGGAGTGTTTGAAATCGTAGGCGGGAACGATGCAGACAGTTCCATGTGTTCTACTCTGTCAGGCGGCACGTTGGGGAAACCATCCTTCAACTAACATCTTGAACCCCTCAGTGAGAAGTCTTCGAAAACCTATGCGGAGAAACATATGGAAGGTGACGCGCACCAGCCACTGGGAAAGAATCCTGTGGAGAAATCATCTTTCAATGAACATCATGTTTCACTAAGTTGGAATTGTCGGAACCCACCCCCACCCCCGGCCCCGCGGGGCCTATGCCGAAAGTGCCATATACTCAACCCTGTGAAACTGCACTTTGGGGCCAACCATCTTTCAACTAACAATGTTGCATTACCAAGTTAAAAGTGTTTGAAAACCTATGCGGGCAACGATGTGGGAAGTGCCATGATTTCGAAACTGAAAAAATACTGCGGAGAAACAATCTCTCAAGGAACACGTTGTTAGACTAAGAAGAGTTTGAAAACGGATGCGGACTATCAGGTAAGTGCTGTGTAGTCAACCGTGGGAAACCACACTGGGGAAAGTGTCTTTCAACTGATAGCTCCTTGGTCCAAGTACAAGGGGGAGCGGTGAACAATTATGGAAGGCCTCTACTGAAAAGGGCCGTATCCTCACCTCGGTCAAACTGCGCTTTGGGTACACCATCTTTCAGGTAACATCTTGTCTCACAAAGGGAGAACAGTCTGAAACCCTATGTGGGGGCCTGGGCAGAAAGCGCCACATAATTCTGTGAAACAACGCTGTGGGGAAGTCATCTCTCACGTGACATCTCGTTTCACTAAGTTACAAGTGATTGCAAACCTGTGGGGCTTAGGTAGAAAGTGTCATGCGCTCAGGTGTGTGGGCGGAGGGGGGGGAGGGGGAACCAAACATCCCCAATCCAAACAAACCCTGTGGTGATGAATTGGTCTTTCAAATAGTATCTTGTTTCACCGAGGGAACACAGTAGGAAACATCCCTCCCCCCACCCCCCACCCCCCACCGGGCTCCTACAAGGTAAGTACCGTGTGAAAAAGCACGTTGAGTCAACCATCTTTTAACGAACATCTAGGTTCTCTAAGTTAGAAGTGTTGGAAAACCTATGCGGGGCCTAGGCGGAAAGTGCCGTATGCTCAATTCTGAGAAACAGCACTCTAGGGAAACCGTCTTTCGACTAACATCTCTCTAATTTCACAAATGGAGAAGCGTTTGGAAACCCATGCCGGGCCTGGGTGGAAGGGGCTAATACTGATGTCTGTCGAACAGCACTGTGGGGCAAACAGCCATCTTCCCCTTAACACCTTGTTTCACTAAGTGGAAGTTGAAAGCCTAAGTGTGTCCTACAAGGAAACTGCCGTGCACTCACCTCTGTGAAACCAAACTGTGGGGGGAAACATCTTCCGACTGACCTCTTGTCAGTCTGACCAAGTTAAAAATGGAGAAAAAAGGCGGTACCTACACCGAACGTGCCTTGTACTCGAAACTATGAAACACTGGGGAATTCTCTCTATTGGCATCTTAGTTCACGGAGTTGGAAGTGGCTGAAAGTCTATGTAGGTCCCATGCAGATCGTGTCATACACTGAACTCTGTGAGACAACACTGAAGGGAAACCATCCTTCCACTAGCTTTTTCATTGTGCATAGGTACAAAGGTTTGAAAGCCCTAAGCAGAGCCTACGAGGAGATGGCTCTATACTCAACTCTGCAAAACACCACGGTGGGGAAACCCCCTTGAAATTACCATCTGGTTTCCCCTGTTTGAAGTGTTTGAAACCCCAGGGGAAACCTAACGGTGAAGTGCCCCGTACTCAACTGTGAGAACCAAAGGTGTGTGTGGTAGAACCACCTTTCAACTGTCATGTGGCCACACCGATTTTAAAGGGTTTGGAAGCTATTCAGTGTCTCTGCAGAAGGGCCGCCTACACAACTCGGTCACCAAAGGCAGTGGGGAAAGCCTCTTCTATCATGTGGTTTCACTAAGGTAGACGTGCGGAAAGCATCCGGAGACGACACCGAAAGTTCCTTCTGCTTAACCCTATGAGACACTGTGGGGAAACCCTCTTTCCACTCCCGTCTCGTTTCCTATTTCTTGGAATAGCTTGGGAAGGATAGGTATTATCTCTGCTTTCAACGTCTGGTAGAACTCCCCTGGAAAGCCATCTGGTCCTGGACTCTTATTTGTTGGGAGATTTTTGATAACCGATTCGATTTCTTCGCTGGTTATGGGTCTGTTCAAGCTTTCTCTTTCCTCCTGATTGAGTTTTGGAAGAGTGTGGGTGTTTAGGAATTTGTCCATTTTTCCAGGTTGTCCAATTTGTTGGCATATAATTTTTCATAGTATTCCCTGATAATTGTTTGTATCTCTGAGGGATTGGTTGTAATAATTCCATTTTCATCATGATTTTATCTATTTGGGTCATCTCCCTTTTCTTTTTGAGAAGTCTGGCTAGAGGTTTGTCATTTTTGTTTATTTTTTCAAAAAACCAACTCTTGGTTTCGTCGATCTGCTCTACAGTTTTTTTAGACTCTATATTGTTTATTTCGGCTCTGATCTTTATTATTTCTCTTCTTCTGCTGGGTTTAGGCTGCCCTTGCTGTTCTGCTTCTATTTCCTTTAGGTGTGCTGTTAGACTTTGTATTTGGGATTTTTCTTGTTTCTTGAGATAGGCCTGGATTGCCATGTATTTTCCTCTCAGGACTGCCTTTGCTGCGTCCCAAAGCGTTTGGATTGTTGTATTTTCATTTTCGTTTGTTTCCATATATTTTTTAATTTCTTCTCTAATTGCCTGGTTGACCCACTCATTCGTTAGTAGGGTGTTCTTTAACCTCCATGCTTTTGGAGGTTTTCCAGACTTTTTCCTGTGGTTGATTTCAAGCTTCATAGCATTGTGGTCTGAAAGTATGCATGGTATAATTTCAATTCTTGTAAACTTAGGAAGGGCTGTTTTGTGACCCAGTATATGATCTATCTTGGAGAATGTTCCATGTGCACTCGAGAAGAAAGTATATTCTGTTGCTTTGGGATGCAGAGTTCTAAATATATCTGTCAAGTCCATCTGATCCAATGTGTCATTCAGGGCCCTTGTTTCTTTATTGACTGTGTGTCTAGATGATCTATCCATTTCTGTAAGTGGGGTGTGTGTTTTTTTTTTTGTTTTTTTTTGTTTTTTTGTTTTATATATGAAATATATTGTCCAAGTTGGTTTCCATAAAACACCCAGTGCTCATCCCAAAAGGTGCCCTCCTCAATACCAACCACCCAACCTCTCCTCCCTCCCACCCCCCATCAACCCTCAGTTTGTTCTCAGTTTTTAACAGTCTCTTATGCTTTGGCTCTCTCCCACTCTAACGTCTTTTTTTTTTTTCTTTTTTCTTTTTTCCTCCCCCTCCCCCATGGGTTCCTGTTACGTTTCTCAGGATCCACATAAGAGTGAAACCATATGGTATCTGTCTTTCTCTGTATGGCTTATTTCACTTAGCATCACACTCTCCAGTTCCATCCACGTTGCTACAAAAGGCCATATTTCATTTTTTCTCATTGCCACGTAGTATTCCACTGTGTCTATAAACCACAATTTCTTTATCCATTCATCAGTTGATGGACATTTAGGCTCTTTCCATAATTTGGCTATTGTTGAGAGTGCTTCTATGAACATTGGGGTACAAGTGCCCCTATGCATCAGTACTCCTGTATCCCTTGGATAAATTCCTAGCAGTGCTATTGCTGGGTCATAGGGTAGGTCTATTTTTAATTTTCTGAGGAACCTCCACAATGCTTTCCAGAGCGGCTGCACCAATTTGCATTCCCACCAACAGTGCAAGAGGGTTCCCGTTTCTCCACATCCTCGCCAGCCTCTATAGTCTCCTGATTTGTTCATTTTGGCCACTCTGACTGGCGTGAGGTGATACCTGAGTGTGGTTTTGATTTGTATTTCCCTGATAAGGAGCGACGCTGAACATCTTTTCATGTGCCTGTTGGCCATCCGGATGTCTTCTTTAGAGAAGTGTCTATTCATGTTTTCTGCCCATTTCTTCACTGGGTGATTTGTTTTTCGGGTGTGGAGTTTGGTGAGCTCTTTATAGATTCTGGATACTAGCCCTTTGTCCGATATGTCATTTGCAAATATCTTTTCCCATTCCGTTGGTTGCCTTTTAGTTTTGTTGGTTGTTTCCTTTGCTGTGCAGAAGCTTTTTATCTTCATAAGGTCCCAGTAATTCCCTTTTGCTTTTAATTCCCTTGCCTTTGGGGATGTGTCGAGTAAGAGATTGCTACGGCTGAGGTCAGAGAGGTCTTTTCCTGCTTTCTCCTCTAAGGTTTTGATGGTTTCCTGTCTCACATTCAGGTCCTTTATCCATTTTGAGTTTATTTTTGTGAATGGTGTGAGAAAGTGGTCTAGTTTCAAACTTCTGCATGTTGCTGTCCAGTTCTCCCAGCACCATTTGTTAAAGAGGCTGTCTTTTTTCCATTGGATGTTCTTTCCTGCTTTGTCAAAGATGAGTTGACCATACGTTTGTGGGTCTAGTTCTGGGGTTTCTATTCTATTCCATTGGTCTATGTGTCTGTTTTTGTGCCAATACCATGCTGTCTTGATAATGACAGCTTTGTAGTAGAGGCTAAAGTCTGGGATTGTGATGCCTCCTGCTTTGGTCTTCTTCAAAATTCCTTTGGCTATTCGGGGCCTTTTGTGGTTCCATGTGAATTTTAGGATTGCTTGTTCTAGTTTCGAGAAGAATGCTGGTGCAATTTTGATTGGGATCGCATTGAATGTGTAGATAGCTTTGGGTAGTATTGACATTTTGACAATATTTATTTTTCCAATCCATGAGCAGGGAATGTCTTTCCATTTCTTTAAATCTTCTTCAATTTCCTTCGTAAGCTTTCTATAGTTTTCAGCATACAGATCCTTTACATCTTTGGTTAGATTTATTCCTAGGTATTTTATGCCTCTTGGTGCAATTGTGAATGGGATCAGTTTCTTTACTTGTCTTTCTGTTGCTTCATTGTTAGTGTATAAGAATGCAACTGATTTCTGTACATTGATTTTGTATCCTGCGACTTTGCTGAATTCATGTATCAATTCTAGCAGACTTTTGGTGGAGTCTATCGGATTTTCCATGTATAATATCATGTCATCTGCAAAAAGCGAAAGCTTGACTTCATCTTTGCCAACTTTGATGCCTTTGATTTCCTTCTGTTGTCTGATTGCTGATGCTAGAACTTCCAGCACTATGTTAAACAACAGTGGTGAGAGTGGGCATCCCTGTCGCGTTCCTGATCTCAGGGAAAAAGGTCTCAGTTTTTCCCCGTTGAGGATGATGTTAGCTGTGGGCTTTTCATAAATGGCTTTTATGATCTTTAAGTATGTTCCTTCTATCCCGACTTTCTCAAGGGTTTTTATTAAGAAAGGGTGCTGGATTTTGTCAAAGGCCTTTTCCGCATCGATTGACAGGATCATATGGTTCTTCTCTTTTTTTTTTTTTGTTAATGTGATGTATCACGTTGATTGATTTGCGAATGTTGAACCAGCCCTGCATCCCAGGAATGAATCCCACTTGAGCATGGTGAATAATTCTTTTTATATGCCGTTGAATTCGATGTGCTAGTATCTTATTGAGAATTTTTGCATCCATATTCATCAGGGATATTGGCCTGTAGTTCTCTTTTTTTACTGGGTCTCTGTCTGGTTTAGGAATCAAAGTAATACTGGCTTCATAGAATGAGTCTGGAAGTTTTCCTTCCCTTTCTATTTCTTGGAATAGCTTGAGAAGGATAGGTATTATCTCTGCTTTCAACGTCTGGTAGAACTCCCCTGGGAAGCCATCTGGTCCTGGACTCTTATTTGTTGGGAGATTTTTGATAACCGATTCGATTTCTTCGCTGGTTATGGGTCTGTTCAAGCTTTCTCTTTCCTCCTGATTGAGTTTTGGAAGAGTGTGGGTGTTTAGGAATTTGTCCATTTTTCCAGGTTGTCCAATTTGTTGGCATATAATTTTTCATAGTATTCCCTGATAATTGTTTGTATCTCTGAGGGATTGGTTGTAATAATTCCATTTTCATCATGATTTTATCTATTTGGGTCATCTCCCTTTTCTTTTTGAGAAGTCTGGCTAGAGGTTTGTCATTTTTGTTTATTTTTTCAAAAAACCAACTCTTGGTTTCGTCGATCTGCTCTACAGTTTTTTTAGACTCTATATTGTTTATTTCGGCTCTGATCTTTATTATTTCTCTTCTTCTGCTGGGTTTAGGCTGCCCTTGCTGTTCTGCTTCTATTTCCTTTAGGTGTGCTGTTAGACTTTGTATTTGGGATTTTTCTTGTTTCTTGAGATAGGCCTGGATTGCCATGTATTTTCCTCTCAGGACTGCCTTTGCTGCGTCCCAAAGCGTTTGGATTGTTGTATTTTCATTTTCGTTTGTTTCCATATATTTTTTAATTTCTTCTCTAATTGCCTGGTTGACCCACTCATTCGTTAGTAGGGTGTTCTTTAACCTCCATGCTTTTGGAGGTTTTCCAGACTTTTTCCTGTGGTTGATTTCAAGCTTCATAGCATTGTGGTCTGAAAGTATGCATGGTATAATTTCAATTCTTGTAAACTTAGGAAGGGCTGTTTTGTGACCCAGTATATGATCTATCTTGGAGAATGTTCCATGTGCACTCGAGAAGAAAGTATATTCTGTTGCTTTGGGATGCAGAGTTCTAAATATATCTGTCAAGTCCATCTGATCCAATGTGTCATTCAGGGCCCTTGTTTCTTTATTGATCGTGTGTCTAGATGATCTATCCATTTCTGTAAGTGGGGTGTTAAAGTCCCCTGCAATTACCACATTCTTATCAATAAGGTTGGTTATGTTTATGAGTAGTTGTTTTATATATTTGGGGTCTCCGGTATTCGGCGCATAGACATTTATAATTGTTAGCTCTTCATGATAGATAGACCCTGTAACTATTATATAATGTCCTTCTTCATCTCTTGTTACAGCCTTTAATTTAAAGTCTAGTTTGTCTGATATAAGTATGGCTACTCCAGCTTTCTTTTGGCTTCCAGTAGCATGATAAATAGTTCTCCATCCCCTCACTCTCAATCTAAAGGTGTCCTCAGGTCTAAAATGAGTCTCTTGTAGACAGCAAATAGATGGGTCTTGTTTTTTTATCCATTCTGAAACCCTATGTCTTTTTGGTGGCGCATTTAATCCATTTACATTCAGTGTTATTATAGAAAGATACGGGTTTAGAGTCATTGTGATGTCTGTATGTTTTATTCTTGTAGTGCTGTCTCTGGTACTTTGTCTCACAGGGTCCCCTTTAGGATCTCTTGTAGGGCTGGTTTAGTGGTGACAAATTCCTTCAGTTTTTGTTTGTTTGGGAAGACCTTTATCTCTCCTTCTATTCTAAATGACAGACTTGCTGGATAAAGGATTCTCGGCTGCATATTTTTTCTGTCTAGCACACTGAAAATCTCGTGCCAATTCTTTCTGGCCTGCCAAGTTTCAAAAGAGAGATCAGTCACGAGTCTTATTGGTCTCCCTTTATATGTGAGGGCACGTTTACCCCTTGCTGCTTTCAGAATTTTCTCTTTATCCTTGTATTTTGCCAGTTTCACTATGATATGTCGTGCAGAAGATCGATTCAAGTTCCGTCTGAAGGGAGTTCTCTGTGCCTCTTGGATTTCAATGCCTTTTTCCTTCCCCAGTTCAGGGAAGTTCTCAGCTATTATTTCTTCAAGTACCCCTTCAGCACCTTTCCCTCTCTCTTCCTCCTCTGGGATACCAATTATGCGTATATTATTTCTTTTTAGCGTATCACTTAGTTCTCTAATTTTCCCCTCATACTCCTGGATTTTTTTATCTCTCTTTTTCTCAGCTTCCTCTTTTTCCATAACTTTATCTTCTAGTTCACCTATTCTCTCCTCTGCCTCTTCAATCCGAGCTGTCGTCATTTCCATTTTGTTTTGCATTTCATTTAAAGCGTTTTTCAGCTCCTCATGACTGTTCCTTAGTCCCTTGATCTCTGTAGCAAGGGATTCTCTGCTGTCCTGTATACTGTTTTCAAGCCCAGCGATTAATTTTATGACTATTATTCTAAATTCACTGTTATATTATTTAAATCCTTTTTGATCAGCTCATTAGCTGTTGTTATTTCCTGGAGATTCTTCTGAGGGGAATTCTTCCGCTTGGTCATTTTGGATAGTCCCTGGAGTGGTGAGGACCTGCAGGGCACTTCCCCTGTGCTGTGGTGTATAACTGGAGTTGGTGGGCGGGGCCGCACTCCGACCTGATGTCTGCCCCCAGCCTACCGCTGGGGCCACAGTCAAACTGGTGTGTGCCTTCTCTTCCCCTCTCCTAGGGGCGGGATTCCCTGTGGGGTGGCGTGGCCCGTCTGGGCTACTTGCACACTGCCAGGCTTGTGATGCTGGGGATCTGGCGTATTAGCTGGGGTGGGTAGGCAAGGTTCACAGGGGCAGGAGGGGCAGGCTTAGCTCCCTTCTCCTTAGGTGATCCACTTCAGGAGGGGCCCTGTGGCAGCGGGAGGGAGTCAGATCCGCTGCCGGAGGTTTGGCTTCGCAGAAGCACAGAGTTGGGTGTTTGCGCGGAGTGAGCAAGTTCCCTGGCAGGAACTGGTTCCCTTTGGGATTTTGGCTGGGGGATGGGCGGGGGAGATGGCGCTGGCGAGCGTCTTTGTTCCCCACAAAGCTGAGCTCTGTCGTCCGGGGGCTCAGCAGCTCTCCCTCCCTTTGTCCTCCAGCCTTCCCGCTTTCCGAGCAGAGCTGTTAACTTATGACCTCCCAGACGCTAAGTAGCGCTTGCTGTCGGAACACAGTCCGTCAGGCCCCTCCGCTTTTGCAAGCCAGACTCCGGGGCTCTGCTTGGCCGGCGAGCCGCCCCTCCGCCCCGGCTCCCTCCTGCCAGTCCGTGGAGCATGCACCGCCTCGCCGCCCTTCCTACCCTCTTCGGTGGGCCTCCCGTCTGCGCTTGGCTCTGGCGACTCGGTTCTGCTAATCCTCTGGCGGTTTTCTGGGTTATTTAGGCAGGTGTAGGTGGATTCTGATCAGCAGGACGTGAGGTGAGCCCAGCGTCCTCCTACGCCGCCATCTTCCCTCCCCTCTACAAAATCTTTTCTTGTAAGTGGGGTGTTAAAGTCCCCTGCAATTACCACATACTTATCAATAAGGTTGCTTATGTTTATGAGTAGTTGTTTTATATATTTGGGGGCTCTGGTATTCAGTGCATAGACATTTATAATTGTTAGCTCTTCCTGATGTATAGACCCTGTAATTATTATATAATGCCCTTCTTCATCTCTTGTTCCAGCCTTTAATTTAAAGTCAGTTTGTCTGATATAAGTATGGCTACTCCAGCTTTCTTTTGGCTTCCAGTAGCATGATAAATAGTTCTCCATCCCCTCACTCTCAATCTAAAGGTGTCCTCAGGTCTAAAATGAGTCTCTTGTAGACAGCAAATAGATGGGTCTTGTTTTTTTATCCATTCTGATACCCTATGTCTTTTGGTTGGCGCATTTAATCCATTTACATTCAGTGTTATAGAAACATACGGGTGTAGAGTCATTGTGATGTCTGTATGTTTTATGCTTGTAGTGATGTCTCTGGTACTTTGTCTCACAGGGTCCCCCTTAGGATCTCTTGTAGGGCTGGTTTAGTGGTGACAAATTCCTTCAGTTTTTGTTTGTTTGGGAAGACCTTTATCTCTCCTTCTATTCTAAATGACAGACTTGCTGGATAAAGGATTCTCGGCTGCATATTTTTTCTGTCTAGCACACTGAAAATCTCGTGCCAATTCTTTCTGGCCTGCCAAGTTTCAAAAGAGAGATCAGTCACGAGTCTTATTGGTCTCCCTTTATATGTGAGGGCACGTTTACCCCTTGCTGCTTTCAGAATTTTCTCTTTATCCTTGTATTTTGCCAGTTTCACTATGATATGTCGTGCAGAAGATCGATTCAAGTTCCGTCTGAAGGGAGTTCTCTGTGCCTCTTGGATTTCAATGCCTTTTTCCTTCCCCAGTTCAGGGAAGTTCTCAGCTATTATTTCTTCAAGTACCCCTTCAGCACCTTTCCCTCTCTCTTCCTCCTCTGGGATACCAATTATGCGTATATTATTTCTTTTTAGCGTATCACTTAGTTCTCTAATTTTCCCCTCATACTCCTGGATTTTTTTATCTCTCTTTTTCTCAGCTTCCTCTTTTTCCATAACTTTATCTTCTAGTTCACCTATTCTCTCCTCTGCCTCTTCAATCCGAGCTGTCGTCATTTCCATTTTGTTTTGCATTTCATTTAAAGCGTTTTTCAGCTCCTCATGACTGTTCCTTAGTCCCTTGATCTCTGTAGCAAGGGATTCTCTGCTGTCCTGTATACTGTTTTCAAGCCCAGCGATTAATTTTATGACTATTATTCTAAATTCACTGTTATATTATTTAAATCCTTTTTGATCAGCTCATTAGCTGTTGTTATTTCCTGGAGATTCTTCTGAGGGGAATTCTTCCGCTTGGTCATTTTGGATAGTCCCTGGAGTGGTGAGGACCTGCAGGGCACTTCCCCTGTGCTGTGGTGTATAACTGGAGTTGGTGGGCGGGGCCGCACTCCGACCTGATGTCTGCCCCCAGCCTACCGCTGGGGCCACAGTCAAACTGGTGTGTGCCTTCTCTTCCCCTCTCCTAGGGGCGGGATTCCCTGTGGGGTGGCGTGGCCCGTCTGGGCTACTTGCACACTGCCAGGCTTGTGATGCTGGGGATCTGGCGTATTAGCTGGGGTGGGTAGGCAAGGTTCACAGGGGCAGGAGGGGCAGGCTTAGCTCCCTTCTCCTTAGGTGATCCACTTCAGGAGGGGCCCTGTGGCAGCGGGAGGGAGTCAGATCCGCTGCCGGAGGTTTGGCTTCGCAGAAGCACAGAGTTGGGTGTTTGCGTGGAGCGAGCAAGTTCCCTGGCAGGAACTGGTTCCCTTTGGGATTTTGGCTGGGGGATGGGCGGGGGAGATGGCGCTGGCGACCGCCTTTGTTTCCCACCAAATTGAGCTCTGTCGTCCGGGGGCTCAGCAGCTCTCCCTCCCTTTGTCCTCCAGCCTTCCCGCTTTCTGAGCAGAGCTGTTAACTTATAACCTCCCAGACGCTAAGTCGCGCTTGCTGTCGGAACACAGTCCGTCAGAACCCTCCGCTTTTGCCAGCCAGACTCGGGGGCTCTGCTTGGCTGGCAAGCCGCCCCTCTGCCGCGGCTCCCTCCCGCCAGTCGGTGGAGCCCGCAACACCTTGCCGCCCTTCCTAACCTCTTCGGTGGGCCTCACGTCTGCGCTTGGCTCCGGCGACTCAGTTCTGCTAATCCTCTGGCAGTTTTCTGGGTTATTTAGGCAGGTGTAGGTGGAATCTAAGTGATCAGAAGGACACGGGGTGAGCCCAGCATCCTCTTACGCCGCCATCTTCCCTCCCCACCAGATCTTACTGATTTCAAGTAACTTGCTTCCTTGCCCCCCTTTTAGTGGAAAGGAGATCAAGATGACCCAAGTTCAACTCTAGTTTGTAGCATGAGTTGTTGAGATTCCAAAATAGGACCAAATTTCTGTGCATAGCCTCTCCTCCATCTCATTCATTGTGAGTGGGAAAAGACAAGCAATCTGAAAATAACGAAACTAAAACCTTCAGCCCAGAAGCAAGAGGGCAGGACATAGAGATGAATCTAACGAATCATCAGTAGGCTGCTTATACTCGTTCATGAGAGTCGATTGCAAAGTTTTCAGGGATTTTTTTTTGAACTGGCTGTTAAACACAGCCATTATAGAACCTGAAATTATACAAATCTACCATTAAATATATTATGCTAAAACAAAGCTAATAAATACCCCCAATCCAGCACTTCCTAATCCTTTTCCTACATTGTGCTGTTATCTATGTTCTTTAAGATATTTACAAGTCTTTTATCTCTGGGGTGCAAGTACTACATAATGACATGCCATGTGCACATCTCTTCCCAACTCCATGCTCAGTGACGTCAGGCAGGCAGCTCAAAACCAGCCATGGTGGGCATATTCACACCACGGAAATCAGCAAACATGAATAACCAGGGCTGCTTTCCCAGAGAGAGCGGCTCTGAAACATTTACCAGCTCCCCAGTCCCAGATCATCTCGCTACTGAATGGTACGCTCGGGTAGAGTCACACTGGAACAGAGAAGATGGAAACCTCGTCCAAGCAGCCAGAAGCAACCGCGAGAAAGTGCTATGCCTTGATCTTCAGCTACTGCTACACACAAAATGTCTCTGTCAGAGAGTCAGAGAATTGACACCTTCAGCTTCTCCTGTGTGCATTTATTTCTGATTTACTTTCACCATAAAGGTAGTTTCAGAGGGGCCCTTGGCCCTCCAAACTCCCCCACGTGCACTCCTCCTCAAGAGACACTGCAGGTTGGGAAGATGCAACTCCTTGTTTCAGTTCTAACCAAAAGCTCGGGTCACCAGTCATACCCAGTAGAGCAGCAGAACACTAACATACTGGATCATGCTGTACAGAGCCATGTACTTGAACATGCAAAATGAGGCAACGAGAGCGGCACGTCCTTCCCTGTGTAAGCAAAGAAAGGACAGAGTAAGGAGATGGAAAGAAAGTTCAGTGACTCTGTTCAGCTGAGCTTAGGAGAAACACTCCAAAGCCTGATTATTCAACAGTTTGTCTGACAGACTGGACAGTCTCGAGCCAGAGGGAGCTGCGTCAGTATGCTAAACGACTAGACTTTCAGGAAAGACCAATTCTGGGCCCAGCTCCCCAGCCTTGGTCCAGTTCGGGAGCCCAGAGTGCATGGTAGCCTCGTGCTCTCTGTGGGCATCATGTCAGAGAGGAGTCAGAGGACCTGGGGATGCGTCCTAGAGCTCATACCTACTTACAAGTGTAATTTGGAAGGTCATTTCCTTCTGTCAGTCACAGTTTCTTCATCTGTAAACTAAGGAATTTAAATAAGATTGCAGGCTTGGGAGCTATTTTCATGAAGGTGTTGCATTTCATTCAAATCATTTGGCCATCCCCGCTTTTTCTAAAACTGCACTGAAAAGAGTCTATGCTCAAATACATCATATATCGAATTTAAATAGACTGAAAACAACGAACGTGTTTGTTTCTGTTACTGTTGGTGGATTTTGAGTAAATGGTATATATTTAAAGCATAAAATAGATTATTTATGAGATGCCACTTTTATCACTTTCATTGGAAAGAAACGAGTTCAAATTTGCTTCTGGTCATGTTTTCCTGGGATTCCAAAGCCTGATTTCAGAGCGGGCTTTTCCCTGTACTGGGGTTCAGCTGCTGTCATTTGCTCTACCAGAAGGTAGTTTCTCGTCATCTCTCACCTTCTTAGAAAGGGTTTTCGCATGCCACACATCTGCAGCAGCCAATTCCACCTCCCCAGCCGCCTTCTTACTTTTCCCATTACCCTTGATTTATCTGTGTATGTGTTTATTGCCTGACTTCTCCACCAGAAGAAAGCTTTATGAGGTCAAGGAATGCGTGATTTACTTGCTTCTGGGTCTCCAGCATCTCCACCAGTTCCTGGCACTAAGTGCCTGCTCTATAAACATTTGTCAAACACCCACATAAATTTTTAAAAATTTGGGAGGAGACAGCGAAATCATCATTTTAATGTGGTGGGAATAGTATGACATTTGTAGAGAACACATTTAAATAGCATCAGTTCTAACATAATTTCTAAACCTATATGGCTGTGTGAGCTTGGGAACCTCAGTTAAGTTCTCTAAACCTCCATTTCTTTATTTGTAAAAGGAAATAGTGACCACTCCGACATCTCCAGGCTGTTTGCAAGTATAAGATAATGGGTATTAAAGCACTTCACAAGCTGTAAATACATGCTAGTTATAATCACCCAAAGCGGCCACAGTGCTAACCATCTCTATCATCCCAATAAAATACAGCAGAAGTACATCTTCTGGGAGGCACAGATAAAGCACCAAGGGAGATTTTAGTAGAAGCAGCAAAGATGAGTTAATATTTTGAAAACTGGGCATGGGAAGGATATTCCAAAGAAGCATAAAGAGGCAAGAGGAAAAGAGGGCAATCGGGGAAGGGAAAGTTTGTCTCTACCCCCCATTATAAAGCACCTATGGAGATATATGTAAAAATAACAATAATAAGATCAACACTTTCAAAGCAGTTACAAGTTCCAGATTCCAGGGGTGCCTGGGTGACTCAGTGGGTTAAGCATCTGACTCCTGATTTAAGCTCAGGTCATGATCTCACAGTTTGTGAGTTCAAGCCATGAGTCAGGCTCCGTTTTGCTCATGGAGGTTGCTTGGGATTCTCTCTCTCCCCCTCTCTCTGCCCCTCTCCTGCTTCTGCCCCCTCCCCTGCTCATGCTCTCTCTCTCTCTCTCAAAATAAATAAACAAACTTTAAAAAAAAAAGTTCCAGATTCCAATTTTCTAAAAATAACCTATTGAGTGGTTATCATTATGCCACTACTCTCCCACAGTTATTTTTAACTGCTGGTAAGTCCACTCAGGAGTAGAATGGCTGACTGCATTGTCCTGCAAAGCACCTACCCCACCCAGGGACACAAAATTTCCCTGTTGTTTCCCTGGCCGAACAATGGGATCTGAACTTACAAGTCAAGAGAGATTAAAACAGTGCTGGTGGAAAGCGTCTACTTACTTGATAAGGTGAGGTACACACTCAATGTTTGGAGTTTTAGAAGTGAAAGGTGAGGCCACAGATGCCTCCTGTTCTGATAAAGAGATGCCCACGTGAGCCATTTTCAAAGCCTGAAAGCAAAGAGTCAGCTTACTCTGCTTGCACACTCACAGATGTCTCTCCTGAGGCCACACGGGAAAAGCCCGTCAAGCTAGCTACAGGATGGCCCGTGGACCCAAGCACGAGCCAGGAGGGGACCAGAATTTGTTCTGCCTATTGCGTAACAAAGAGAAGGCATTGGGACATCTGGCCAAAGAAGTCAGTATACTGATCACTGAGTCATTGTGCGGCCTTGGTCAAAACCCTCCCAAACCCTCCACATCAGTTCCTCCATCAAGAAGAATGGAGATAAGTGTCTCCCAGGGATATTATGTCTAAAGGACTCCAGGCAAGTGCAATTAAGTGTAAGTCCTGGTGTGTCCTGGTGTGATCACGGCCCCACACACCGGCAGCTACTTACCCCGCAGTCATTGGCTCCATCACCGCACATACCTACAAAGTAACTAAAAGGGACCCATGTCAATTGGAGGGGAAATCAAAGCAATTTTAACTGCTCATTTCTCTAATTAAAAAAAATAATAAAATGAACTTCGTTACTTAGGGGACACTCTGATTCTTTATTTTAAGGGAGTTTTCTGAAGGGTCCAGTTTGACTAAAAGTAAGTGTGACTCAGCAGCTCCCCGATGGTTAGGAAAGCCAGCACACCATCCTGACTCCAAGCATTTCAGGGAGACCCTGTACTTCACTGCTTAGAAAGCAGCTTTGTTGGCTGTAAAATGGGACGTTCACAATTTTATGACATAACACCATGGCACAGTGGAGAGGGCACCAGATTTGAAGCCAGATCAAGATCTTTGACCTGATCACTTGACCATTTTGGCCATTATTTTTCTCTCCTACAAAGTGTTATGAGTATTCAGTGAGATGCTGTAGGGAAAAGTGTCTTCTGATTTCTAAAACAATAAACGAAAATTACTTGGTGCTGTAAATAGTAACAGGGCAGGAAATTTGCCATTTTAGCAGTCACTCAACTAACAAATGCCCAGACTTTGAAGAAAGAAAATATATTCCTGCGTCAGGATCGCTCTTTGAGGGTGAGTGCATCCTGCTGGCTTTAATTCTTGACAAAGATTATGGATAGTGTGCTTTTTAAGGTAGGAGTGCTCTGACAGTATTTATAGGATTTGCTGTACTTGTCTTCCACACTGTCCTATGAAGGCAACTAGTTTACTATCTAGGTTTTCAACCAAGTTAAGAAGACAGGACTTTCTGAATCAAGAAGCTTGCCTCGTGACTAAATCAGGGGGGATGAAGTGGGAGTGAAAAAGATTAGGAGTCATGTCTATATGGTCCAGTACCAGAAATGAAGAAAACTTATAGGACTCCATGGGTTCTGTTAACAGGAAATAAAGGGTCTCAAATGATGGGCACTTTATTTGAACTGCCTATTCTCTAATGGAGACCCTTTGTGTTAAAAGAGAAGTATTCTTCTGATTCAGGACAGAGAAGATACTTTGCCATATAAATATTTCAGTATTTTTAAGGTTATGTGAATCCCTTGCCATACGAATCTCCTTATATCACAGCTGTGATGATAATTTATAATGTCTAAATTGTCATTGTACCTTCAGGAGCTGAACTCAAACTATCCTTCCAGGTTCATTTCTCACCACACACTTTCACATCCCATATGTTCTAGTCCAGTGGTTCTCAACTCTGGGTGCAAAATTGACTCATTTGAGGGACGCTGAAAAAACACTGATGTCCAAGCCTCACATGAACAACTGAATTAGAATATCTGGACAGTGGGGTCCTGGGATTGTTATTTTTTCAAAGCTCCCAGGGTGACTGTCATAGGCAGTTAGGTTCAGAACCACTGCCTTAGGGGACTTCTTGTACCCCTTACACTCTCCCTGACTGTCATGCTCCAGGCACTTCATACCACCTGAATTGGTAAAGAACCTACTCCAGTTTCTGAAATTCTTCCACCAGACTGGATTTCTGCCCAGGAGACATTCTTGCAAAGATTGTTCCATTTATCAGTATCTGTAAGGAACCCAAGAGAAACTTTATATCACGTCAGTTGGTCATACATGAGATAATTGATAATACTTAGAACGCTGACTGGAAAATAACATCCATGAATGGCAACACACAATTTGTTTCCAAGAAGTCTTTTTTTTTTTTTTTTTTAAGACATTGAGACCTTGGTCATCAAGTAAGCGACCAAGGAGACCAAAAATCAGTCAAGATGACTGCTTAATAAAAATATTGGATGAAAATGATGACCTTCAGATATTTAGCTGAACTGCCATCAAGAAGGTGGTCAAAAAATCCTGAGCTTAATGGAATCTTGAACCATAGAGTATGAGAAATTGCAAGATATCAAGAGGTCAGCATCCTAGGGAAAGGAAAGGAGGCAACAGCTTCTCAGAAAATTGTTCAGAACGAGCAGAAAAAACAGCCTCGTGATGAAATAGTGACAATTAGTGGTCTTTGATTTAACCATGCCATCTGGGCTTGACCAATTGTGGAGCTCAGCTGATATCCCAAGTCTAATTTTGGCTATGGAACATTGGTGGTCTGGAGATATAATAAATCTATAGCAGCTCCATCCACCTGAGCTTTATTCTACAGAGTCTGAATTCTTCTGTTAGGTCTCTGTGCTCCTTGCTCTTCTTGAAAGTAACTCAGCTTAAAGTTTGATCAGCCTCTATGTCTTTAATCTTTTTGTCTTAAACAGTCCCTAAGATGATAAGCAATACAAATACAAATACAATACAATACAAATACAAAGAATACAAATACAAATACAAATACAAATACAAATACAAATACAGTGCCTAAGATGATAAGCAATACAAATAATTTATCTTTGGATTACACTAGACACAATCTTTCTCTAGTTTGTCCACCTGTTATGTATATAACTTACCTGCCCCTGCTATGGGTTTATTCTTCATCAGAAAATTGTTTACCTTGACCCTTTCTTGTGTAGACTCTCTATCAAAAACCTAACAGAATTCCTTTCTTGGGCTGCTTTCCTCTATAATTGATGGATTTCCCCTTCACCGTTAGACCCCTCACCATGGCAGTATGAAGACAGCCACCCAAAAGCAATCCTTATGACTTGAGAAGCTCCTAATACTTTATTTCTCTAGATGGTGAGAAATGGGCTAATCAAATTTACTAATTTTAAACCTATCTAGAAATGAGACAACAAAATGTTTTTGCCCCTTTATGACATATTCAATAGGTATTTCTTACCTACTTAAAAGTTTGAAGTTACTTAAGAACATGCTCTGTAAGTGACTTCATTGGCATCTTTACTAGGAGACTGATACCCTCTTAGAACTTACCTTTGGGAGTAGGCTACTGAAATGTTGACTTATAACCTGAAAGGATTTTCCACTTAAGGCAAAATGGTAACTTCCCTCTCTGCCATGATCAGAGACTTCTTCCTTGATATTAATGTAATTATCCTGCAATAGCAAAACACAAGTTATTTTAGACACTTGATAGAGTGGTAAAGGACCACAAGTATATCAGAGAGAGGCAGTGACGACTGGCCTCTCTCTTTAAGAGAGACTGGGGTCTCTCTTTAAGAGTCACACTCCAGCACCAATTCCTCAGAGAAACACTTTGTCTTTGCTGGATCAATCTTTGCACATCACAGCCTCTAGTGAATAGGAGAATAACACTCATGTCCTGTTCTCATCCTGATTTGATCTTGGTGAGTCCCAGAGAAGAGCACATTTCACACATTTCAAGTGTAAAACACAAAGCACTACACCTTAACAAATCTCTCCCTGAAGTGAGAACTTACCATTTTTTTTTCTTACAGAATTAATATTGTTCCACAAGGACACAATAGAGATAGGATACTGAATGATTGGGAATACATGGATAAAACTTTTTTTTCCCAGCCCAAAGACATAGTCTAATTTTCCAATGTGCACAGCAGTTTCTCTCCCAGGGACTAAATCTCCTTAGGACCCAGTGGGATGGTTAGCAAGCAAGAGGAGGATGAGAAATTAGAATCACAGTCCCCCTTACTACATTTTTTCTCCTATAGGGCCAACAACATTATTACACTTAAAATAATGGATCCTTTCCAGGACCCACGACAGCACTATACATTAAAGCTCAGGAACAGTATGAGAAATGGATATGAGTTCTTCGAACTGCATATGTGTTAGACATTTGGGGAAATATGTTGACCCTAGGTCACCTGTACATCTCTGCCAGTCAAAGCTGCTCAGAAGCCAACACTATGAGTCAAGTTAGATAAGTCTGTTTTTAGGTGTAGCTGATTGCTGTATGCAATGGACTTCTCTTCTACTAATTTCCAAGATATAGATGCTGATGAGGACCCAGTGATTTCATTCGCTTCAATCAGAATGACTTGTTGGCTTTCAGAAACCATTCCAGACTTTCTGGCCACTGTTACTGCGGTCTGAAGATTGTCACCTATAAGAAAGGAAGGGTATAGCAAGGTGAGGTTGAAAAGATAGAACCAATTCATGCAGGACCTGGAAAACTAGGGTAAGGAGTCCAGAATTTATTTTAGGTGTGAAAAGAAATAATTTCTAAGTCTCTCTCATGCTGATTCTCCATGAATCCAGGATCCCTTTCGTAATTCTTATTGCTTTTTATCTGGTTACTTCATAACCCACCAGTTTTTCCAGAGAATGGAAAGAAAAAACAAAAAGGCAAAATTCAAATCTATTTCCATCATTTTTCAGCTTGGTAAACATTTATCAAAACCCTACTGATTTAATACAGTACCAGGTGTTTCCGCTTTCAGCCAAATTGGAATAAGACCACTAAAATCTATCTCTCCCACTGATTACAATGGGAAACTATGGGAAAAATACAAAAAGCAACTATCTGAGGACTTTGAAAAGTAAACAAAAGCAGGTAGAATGTGGAAGGGAGTCAAATTTGGAGAAATAATCTACAAGGTGGTGATATTCTTGGTTTTATTTGTTTCTCTCACATGTGTGACCTGAGTGTGAACCCCAGTCCCAGCACTGTGAAGGATGCTAAATACAACTCCAAAAGAAACTTAGTCTTTCTGACCAGAGAAACTAGAAAAAGAAAAAGCTTGAAGGCTGAAGAACTATGGGGCAGACCCTGGAAAGGAGACAGCTAGACAACCAGACTAAGTTACTGGGTGAACTCAACCCAGAGCTGTGCATGTGCAGAACAAACCCAGGGAAGGAGAGTAGAAGCCTCAAGAATTGAACTAGGATATGAATCACCTCCCATGTCCTAGAGTTTTGCTTGCTCAAACAAACAAAAATCACCCTCACCATTCTCCAGGGGATTTTAACAAGATCCAAAATCTCACACTATAATATTTTAAATGTTCAAGAAAGTCAACCTACAAAACACCTGGAAAATGCGGTCAATTCTCAAGAAAAGAAAAGACAATCAACCATTGCTTGTACCAGGATGACCCAGATGCTAGAATTACCAATGTTCTTAAAGCAGCTGTTATAAGCTTCCTCCATGAGGTAAAGGTTACCACTCTTAAAATAAATGACAAGATAGAAGTTCTTAAGAGAAAATATATATATATACTCTATAAGAACCAAATGACTGCTTTAGAATTGAACAATATAATAACTGAAATAAAAAATTCCCTGGATGCTCTCAAAAGCCAAATAGAGGCGACAGGAGAAGGAGGCAGTGAATTTGAAGATAAGTAAGTAGAAATTATACAATCTGAAAAACGGAGAGAAAATTAAAAAAACAAAAGAACAGAGACTGGAGAATGACAACAGTCATGTGATTAGAGTCCAGGAAGGAAAGGAGAAAGGAATCAAAACAGGAAAACATATTTTGAAGAAATAAAGCAGATGAGTTCCCAGATACGGTAAAAGATTTAAATTCATAGATTTAAGAAGCCCAGCGAATCCCAGTAAGATAAACTCAATGAGAACCATACCCAGAAACATTACAATCAAACTTCTAAAAACAAAGATAAAGAAAATACCTTAGAAATGGCAAGAGAAAATAATACATTATATATTAAGGAATGATTATTCAAATTATTACCGATTTGTCATCAAAAAACATGGAGGCAAAATGACAGTGAAATATCTTTGAAGTGCTGAAGAAAGAACTGTGAAGCTCTGAAAATACCCTTCAGAAAGGAAGGAGAGATAAGACATACTTAGAGGAAGGGAAACTAAGATAATTTGTTGCTAGCAGACATACTCAAAAAGAAATGCTAACAGTTCTTTAGGCTGAAAGGAAAGAACACTAGAGGGAAACTTCTAACATTAGGAATAAAAACATAGCAACAGAAATAATGAAGATCTGGGTAAATATAAGTCTATTTTTCTTCCATTTGTGTGTAACTCGTGCCTACTGAAAGTGAAAACCTTAACATGGTATGGTGGGGTTTTCATTGTCATATACGCGACAACCATAACATAAAGGAGAGAAGGCAAAGGACGTTCATGGTTGTAAGCCTTCTTGACAGGGTAGGTACAGATGTGATTCCTAGAGCAACCACTGAACAATAAATAACATCTGACTGCCTATCCCTAACATGGCTTTCTTCAGGTCTCTACCAAAGTACGTATGAGGAAGCCCAGAAGAGCTAACGGTGGGCAGGAGTTTCTCTACCCTGAGGCCAGAGCCCTGAGAGCTAAGAAGTGTCCACAATGCTTCAGCAGGTCACCAATAGTTGGGCTGCTTTGCAGCACAGGACACTTTTGCCATCCACTACCTGAGAAGTTCCACGCCTGAGCCTCAGTCATCTGACAGAGAATATAACAACCTATTTTAGAAGTCTCAGAAGCTAAAGAGGAAAATATCAGGCAGAACAACCAGAACAACAATGACAGACAAAATAGAGCAGTTGTTGGAGATAGATAAAACCTGCAGTAACTCCGGGAGCCTTGCGGGGCTCAATCTGTTAAGCATCTGACTTCATCTCAGGTCATGATCTCACCACGGTTTGTGGGTTCAAGCCCTACCTCAGGCTCTGTGCTGATAGCTCAGAGCCTGGAGCCTGCTTCAGATTCTGTGTTTCCCTCACTCTCTGCCCCTCCCACGCCTGCTCACATGCTCTCTTTCTCTCTCTTTCAAAAATAAATACACATTAAAAAAAAAACTTTGCATTATCTCATTAAAAATAATAAGTGCACGTAAGAAAACTCAAATGTAGCCCTTCTCCTCTAAGGCCCCCCCCCACCCTTATAAAAGGTTTTCTAGAGCTATTCCCACCCCAAAACGTGATTTCAGATCTCAACACTAAGGGGTAATTTGAAGGATAGAATGGTCATCTTTGGAACCTGAGTTTATGGTTTGGAAAAACTGGATGCAAAAAAAATCTTAAAACATGGAGGCAAATTATAAAAATATGAGAATAACAAGAAAAAAGATAAGAGACTGAGAAGATAAATCCAGAAAGCCTATCATGTGAATAACAGAAATTCCAGAAGGGAAAAAGGAAGAGACAGAGCAAAGGCCATAATTAAATGAACAATAGAAGAAATTTCCCTGACAGGAAGAAGATAGATTAAAAGTGTTTACTTTTAATTAATTAATGAAATCAATGGGACAAAAAGACAAACATATAGACATACTCTGGTAATATTTGTAAACTCCAAAGTTGAAGAAAAGGACAATATACAGAAGAGAACAAATTACCTACAGTGGACTGGCATTGGACTTGTAATAACACTTAGAGATCATTAAGGAAAAAACAGGACTCTAACCCCCAAATCCTACACCCAGACAAGAGGCCATTCACCTGTCAGAGCCAAGAAAGATACTCCAGGGTATGTAAGAAATTAGAGAGCATAACATCCTTCTATCCTATCCAAGGACAAACCTTGAGAAGAAAAATTTAACCCAGCAAGCAAAGAAACAGAACAGAAATTCCAATATGAGTGAAGAAGTGAAGAAGCGGGGTACAGAGTGATGCGTACTTATTTCTACCTAAATCTCAATACTAAGGATAGATTATGGAAATGTGTAAAATAAGTGCTAAATAAAGAATTTTGAAACAGACGGGTCATGATGTAAGGGCAATTCTAAGTAGTAAATTAGCTCAGCAATACCTACAAGTTGGATTGAGGGACTAAAAAGGAAGAAGGTAAAAGGGACCCCTAAGTCTCTTGTATTGTGGGGGTAGAATGGGAGATGGGAGGTACAGAGGAGAAAGTAGAAGTATCCTAGAGCTTCCCATAGTGAAGCTGGATTCAGGGGAAATGGGCTGGGGAATAAGGGCTCTGGTGGGGAAATAGTGTACCTTGGCGACACAACTCTCAGAGTTCAATGCACCTGACTGGAAAGCAGGGAAAGAAAGGTGCACACTTAAATGTGAACACATGAAGAAATGATCTATTCTCCACTAAGAAGCATTCATTAAGAAATTTCACACACTTTTCTTGCATGATCCTTTCTCACCACTCCCTTGATTTGGGGTTTGAGAGAAGCACAGGGGACAGTTTTTTGTTTTTGTGTTTGTTTTGTTTTGTTTTGTTTTGTTTTTGTTTTTGTTTTTGTTATTACCACCAGAATAATAAATGGGCCTTCAGGGTAGTTTACACACCATGCTGACTAAGCATTTCTCTTCCTACTAACATTTAACAAAAATTGTCATCTGTGCCTGACCCACGTCTTCTTGTCAGTCAGGGGTTATTTCAAATGGCCTTTCTCAGAGAGGACACCGCATATAAAGTAGCCAGTTAAGACATCACCCTGTTTTGTTTTATGGACCTCATAACTCTTATTGCCAGCTGCTTGTTTGATCAACTGACTGATTTTCTGTCTCATCCCACCTGGATAGAAATTTGGTGAGAGCAGTAATTTTGCCTTTTCTGTTGCAGATCTCCAACACCTAGAATGGTGTCCCACCCACAGTAGGTAGTCAACAGTCTTTGTGAAATGAATGGATCTTGTCTATTTCCACATCAAATTCTTTCTGTTTCCATGTACAACTTTGTTATATACCTGTGATCATTACAGTCCTTATCCGGGCAGAGATGAGCTCTTCCAGAACTGGTTTTGTTTCTTCTTTCAACCAATTCTCCAAGATGAGCAATCCCAGAAATATCAGGTCTGATTCTACTTTGTCCCTGGAAACATATGTATAATTGAACAGAAATAACACAATATGGGGGCGCCTGGGTGGCTCAGTCAAACATCCGACTCTTGACTTTGGCTCAAGTCATTATGTCATGGTTCATGAGATTGAGCCCCACGTTGGGCTCCACACTGATGGCATGGAACCTGCTTGGGATTCTGTCTCTCCCTTTCTGTCACCCTCTCCTCTGCTGGTTCTCTCTTTCTCTCAAAATAAATAAATTAAAAAAAAAGAAATAGCACAATGTGGTCTTTCTTAGGGGAAGCAAAACCAAAGCAAAGGCAAATATGATCCTATCAAAAGTGGTTCCCATTCACCCACTTAAGCACCATTCCTTAAACACCGAACATGTGCCAGTAAATATGCAGAAAGAAGACAGGAAGGGACATGAAGGATACTGAGACATTTGCTCTGACTGAATCAATTGGAAGAGGGAGTATTTATTAAACAAAAGATTTGCTTTGACCTTCCTAGAGAATGAACTAAATGACCCCAAGTCTTCTTTCTGCTGTGGCTAGTCTGGTTTCCAACACCTCACCTGTTAGCAACCCCCAGAGAGGTATTCTAGAATGGAAACATGAAAAGTAAGTGAGACTCAAGAACAATAAAACAAAATGCTAGTCTCTCCTGAATCCAAGCCTATAAGCAATATTATTATAGCCCCAGGAGTTCTCAGACTCAAAAAACAACCCCTCTTTTATTTTTATTTATGTATTCATTTAGTTTATTTATTTTGAGAGAGACAGCACAAGTGGGGCGGTAGGGGTGGGGGAGAGGAGAGAGAGAGGACCCCAAGCAGACTCTGCACTGCCAATGCAGAGCCTGATGTGGGACTCAAACTCACAAACTTTGAGATCATGATCGAGCCAAAAACCAAGAGTCAGATGCTTAACCAACTGAGCCACCCAGGCACCCCAAAAGAGCCCCCATTTTAAAGCCAAGCTCCTCCCTCTCTTTCTCCCTCAGCGGAGAGCATTGTTCTTCTGCATATAGTATGAATGTTTCTGGAAAGAAGAGGGGCTTCTGAGGCTCCCGTCCACCTCAGTAAAATTTCCAAGACATTCCACAGGATTAAGTGCAGGGAAGTATATCTGGGGTTGGAGCTCCAAAAATTCTGCCATGATTCATTTATCTGAGACCCAGACACCTCTAGCAGACACAAGAGCAACATACCAGCATTGCCTAATTCTGTCTGAAATATGGGTGAAAGCAGCACCCAGCAGGACCCACCTTGCCCTACTTGCCACGGGCGTCTCAGAGCTGGGTCTCCTGTCAGCCAGTGGCATCAACTAGAGTTAGTCATGCTTCTAAGACCCTGCTAACACCTCCACCAGAGTGGTCAGAAGTGGGCACAGTTTGCACTACTCGCCCCAGGCATTCCCCAGTCTTCTGAACCTGGCATTGAAATCTCTCCATAATCTGGTTCCAAACTATCTCTCCAGCTTTACCTATCACTAAATTCTTCACCTACCCTAACCTCCTGACAAGGTGGACCAGCCACCATGGCTATGTTCTGTACTCAACCATCTCTAAACATTTGCTCTGAACTGCCACGAAACATTCTTTCTTACTTCACGGAAAAGGTTGTAAGTTCACCACGATCTGCCATTGAAGAAACCCTGCCTGTTTTTTTTCAGCAGTGAGGAGCAGATGGGGCTCTCATGCTCTTTCCTGACTTCGTCAAAGGCAGAGCTACTTTTATGTTTTATATTTTTGTGGGCCCATCTGATATTTGGTTTAATTCAGGGCTCGGATGCTAAAAACAAATTTGGAGAGCAGTGGATTAGGTAATGTCTAAAGTACTTTTCTGCAGTAAATTGCTGCGATTCTAAGCACTTGGTGCAGGCACTCACTTTCCCCGTACATCTTAACCTCCAGTCTGTTCCCTTAGTTTCTTGAGTGGTAACTCACAAGAAATATTTTCCTTGTTATCTTGTCATCCTTCATTATAAATAGGATAGGCTTCAGGAAATCAATTAGCTTACATTTCATAAATCGGTTTGCAAACCATATGCCAGAATGGAAAATGTGTTAAATATATTAAAAGTGGGCAGTGGAATTACCCATTCCACAACATTATTGTGGCTGAAAGGCTAAGGAACCAAAATCACACAAAAGCCATGAACCACTGTGGCAACATGTACAAAGAGCCACTGCTGTTTTACCGTCCACCTGTCTAGCTCTGGCCAGTTCACAAAGCACTTGTGACAGCTTTTAGCCCGTCCATTTGGGGTTACTTGCCACAACCTTTTGAGATACACTGATATTCTTATACGTGCCTGCAAGGTGGAGAAACTGATGCAAAATATGTCAGTCAGAGAATACAAATAGTGTATGATTTCACTCGTATGTGGAATTGAAGAAAGAAAACAAAGGGTCATGGGGGGAGAAAGAGAGAGACAAACCAAGAAACAGACTCAACTATAGAGAAAAAGCTGACTGTTACCACAGGGGGATGAGTGAACTAGGTGATGGGGATTAAGGAGACACTTGTCATGATGAGCAACGGGTGAGGTATGGAAGTGCTGAATCACTAAACTGTGCACCTGAAACTAATACTACGTTGGATGTTAACTAACTGGAATTTAAATTTTTTTAATGTTTATTTCCGAGACAGAGAGAGACAGAGCATGAGTGGGGGAGGGGCAGAGAGAGAGGGAGACAGAATCCGAAGCAGGCTCCAGGCTCTGAGCTGTCAGCAGCTCCAAGCTCTGAGCTGTCAGCCCGACGCGGGGCTCAAACTCACAGACCGTGAGATCATGACCTGAGCCGAAGTCGGATGCCCAACCGACTGAGCCACGCAGGCGCCCCTAACTGGAATTAAAAAAAAAAAAAAAAAAAAAAAAACAGGAAACTGTGACACAGACATTTTGCCCAACTATTGCTATTTTTTTATAGCAAACAGACGACCTGAGACAAGAGCTCACATCTTTAACACCCGTTTCCATTATTCCCCCTCTGTATTTATAATATAAATGGTCCCTGACTCAGCGATGGTTTGGTTTATGATTTTTTTTTACTTAAAATGGTGCAAAACTAATATGCATTCAGTAGAAACCATACTTTGAATTTTGACTTTGGATCTTTTCCCGGGCTAGTGATACATCCAATCCTGTCTCCGGCCGCTGGGGCAGTGGTGCTGAGCTGTAGCAACTACAACTGATATGCTTAGAACCATTTTGTACCCTTATAGCCATACAACCACATTTTTCATTTTCAGTACAGTTCTCCATACATTACATGAGATGTTCAATACTTTATTATAAAACAGGCTTTGTGATGATTTTGCCAACTGTAGGCTAACATAAGTGCTCTGAGCATGTATAAGGTAGGTTAAGCTAAGCTAAGATGTTTGGTAGGTTAGGTGAATTAAATGCATTTTGACCTATGATATTTTCAACTAACGATGGGTTTATTGTGATGTAACCCCAACATAAGTGATCTGTATGAAGCTTTCAATGGGTATTTTCCAAAAGTTGGCATTAGCTACTATATACTTTTTTCTATACAATGGAACGATAACCTAAGTAGTGGTAGGTTTTAAAGAAGTTAAATAGGGTTAATTGCAATAGTGCATTTGAAAAAAAAAAGTTATACTACAAAGTGCTCTCTGTTAAAAGGGTGATTATTATTGTAAGCTTGGCTAGGTCGCTGAATTCTAGTAAGCAGCTGTGTGTGCTTGCTGAATCCCATTCATGGGAAATGTGTTTGTTTATTTCATAGTATATTATCTATTTTTCCTTTTGGTGCCCATGTGGCCAAATTCTGAACCCCATATTAATAAGACTCAAACATATTTGAGAGAGTGGTTAGACTTAATGGTTCCTATAAAGTTGTTTTAATAGTTATTTTTCAACAGATGGACAGCGTACATTTGGCCAGATTCCGGTGACAGTGTGGTGATTGAAGTTTTCAACAGATGGCATACAAATACTTGGGAAAACACCCTTCCAATATTAAGTGTTGTAAAAAAAGACTTTTAGGGTGCCAGCAAAATGATAGTCTGTATTCCCAAGTCCTTAGCCTGTGCTATTATGAATATAATTTAGATGGTTTGGAAATTTCCCTTTCTGGCACTTGGATTTATTTTGTAATTGAGCGTACATATCTACATTAGAGTGAGAGATGATGAGAAACTCTGCTGTCAATTAGAGATTCAACATGGATATAGCACTAAATCTCCTTTTGAGTATTGATGAATGTCTGTAACTTCTGCCTGCTGAGTCATTCTACTCCCATGCCATATGTATGTAGAAAATGTAACCTTTCATAAAAATCGACCATCAGAGACCTATATGTTCTTTCTGAAAAATAGTGACTTAAAAGGAAAAAAAAAAAAACTCACCAAGCTTAGAATTTTCAGACATATTCATCAACATGATGAACTCCCCAACCTTCCAAGTTGTCTCACTTCTACGGTGGCCACCTTAACACTGTTTCTGGAATCAGTAAGTCAGGAATCAGGCAGTAAATGTGGCAGTAGGGGAGGGGTGGAAATCTGTGTGGATACTTGTGATTGTCACATGTCAAAGAGCATTTACTGATATTTAGTGGGTAGAGACTGAAGTACCTAGATTGCACAGCAGTTTGGCACAAGGAATAAATGTCCCGTGTATTACAGTATGACTGAATATGTGACTGGCCACTCCTCTGAGTCTGGAACTTCTTTCTGCTTAAGTTAAATGAGAGAGTAAGTTTTGCAATACAAGGTTTTTTTTTCACGTAATATCAGTGTCAGTCCTCCCATACCCTGTTCTTTGATTTTACTTATTTGAGAGGCTGAAAGGCTTCTCATCTTCTGCCACTGACTGTTGACTCTTTCATGCTAAGTAAGTGCACACTTATGGACACTTTATTGTATCTTTTTGTATAGTCATGGACCGACTATTTACATAAGTAAAATACGTACTATTGTAAATTTACTTCCCCTTTCTGTTCCAATAGGGCACCGTATTACTATTTTTGAAATTTTGTGTATGGGTAAATCATATTATCTATGAATATCTGGATTTAAAGAGAGAACTATAAGATGCTGATTATCGTAAAGGAGCCCTGGGGTTGATCAGGATGAGAAGCATTGCTATAGAAAATTAAACAATTAGCAGAAAAATTCTTTCCCACTTGTTTTTTCACTTTTGCACACATAATTCAGTGTTGGAATCATACAAAGAATGATCATACAAAGGACAGTGGTGTGAGTTTAAGTCTTTAATAAGGAATGCAATCCCAATAAATTCTGTATCCTTATACTTCTGTGGAGGTCTTAAACTGATTTTCTTTTGGCAAGTCTTGTCAGCTAGATCGTCTTTGTGTCTGTCATTGCAGATGGCGTTTAATGATTGCTTTAGTTTGAGCTATCCTGGTAACCCCCAGCCGGGGGACTTGATTGAAGTGTTTCGTTCTGGCTATCAGCACTGGGCACTGTACCTGGGTGATGGTTATGTTATCAACATAGCACCTCTAGGTAAGTTTTGTTTCCCGCAACTCCTGGAGGTTTTGAACTCTCTTGTTATAAGAAGGAATCATGAATGAAATCATAAAAAAAAAAGAAATAAAATGTAGAGAGTAGATAAATCTATCTGAAATAGGTTTAATGAAGGACATAGTAAGACCAAAGTGGCTTTGGCTAAATCACAAAGACCAAGTAACATTAAAATGTTAACCAATTAACATTAGAATCCAGTAAAATCTCTGGATTAAAAAAACATAATTAAAAAGGAAATAATCCACTGGGGAGAATATGGCTCACAAACATAAGCGTCAGTGTCTTTACCTATCACACAAATCATTTCAATTTGTTCAACATCTATTTATAGATTACCCAGTATGTGCCAAAGGCTATTCTAGATGCTGGGGATACATAAACAGCAAAATCCCAACAAACATATGGGTAAAGAACTATGAACAGTATGTAGAAGAAGAAAAGCAGAAGTCAATACCCATCTTTAAAGGGACTGGTCTAGGAATTGTACAACAGAATAACACATTTTATGCCTATCACATTAGCAAACATTTAAAAGTGATAACAGTCAGTGTTGATAAGGGTATAATGAAACCAAAGCAAGGATATTGTTGAAAGAAATGAAAGTTGATAACATCATTCATGAAAACAATTTAATATGGCACAAAAACAGACACATAGACCAATGGAACAGAATAGAAACCCCAGAACTAGACCCACAAACGTATGGCCAACTCATCTTTGACAAAGCAGGAAAGAATATCCAATGGAAGAAAGACAGTCTCTTTAACAAATGGTGCTGGGAGAACTGGACAGCAACATGCAGAAGATTGAAACTGGACCACTTTCTCACACCATTCACAAAAATAAACTCAAAATGGATAAAGGACCTGAATGTGAGACAGGAAACCATCATCAAAACCCTAGAGGAGAAAGCAGGAAAAGACCTCTCTGACCTCAGTCGTAGACCTCAGTAATTTCTTACTTGACACATTCCCAAAGGCAAGGGAATTAAAAGCAAAAGTGAATTACTGGGACCTTATGAAGATAAAAATCTTCTGCACAGCAAAGGAAACAACCAACAAAACTAAAAGGCAACCAACAGAATGGGAAAAGATATTTTCAAATGACATATCAGACAAAGGGCTAGTATCCAAAATCTATAAAGAGCTCACCAAACTCCACACCCGAAAAACAAATAACCCAGTGAAGAACTGGGCAGAAAACATGAATAGATACTTCTCTAAAGAAAACATCCGGGTGGCCAACGGGCACATGAAAAGATGCTCAACATCGCTCCTCATCAGGGAAATACAAATCAAAACCACACTCAGGTATCACCTCACGCCAGTCAGAGTGGCCAAAATGAACAAATCAGGAGACTATAGATGCTGGCGAGGATGTGGAGAAACGGGAACCCTCTTGCACTGTTGGTGGGAATGCAAATTGGTGCAGCCGCTCTGGAAAGCATTGTGGAGGTTCCTCAAAAAATTAAAAATAGACCTACCCTATGACCCAGCAGTAGCACTGCTAGGAATTTACCCAAGGGATACAGGAGTACTGATGCATAGGGGCACTCGTACCCCAATGTTTCTAGCAGCACTCTCAACAATAGCCCAATTATGGAAAGAGCCTAAATGTCCATCAACTGATGAATGGATAAAGAAATTGTGGTTTATATACACAATGGAGTACTACGTGGCAATGAGAAAGAATGAAATATGGCCCTTTGTAGCAACATGGATGGAACTGGAGAGTGTGATGCTAAGTGGAATAAGCCATACAGAGAAAGACAGATACCATATGGTTTCACTCTTCTCTGGATCCTGAGAAACTTAACAGAAACCCATGGGGGAGGAGAAGGGAAAAAAAAAAGAGGTTAGAGTGGAAGAGAGCCAAAGCATAAGAGACTCTTAAAAACTGAGAACAAACTGAGGGTTGATGGGGGGTGGGAGGGAGGGGAGGGTGGGTGATGGGTATCGAGGAGGGCACCTTCGATGAGCACTGGGTGTTGTATGGAAGTGCTTCGATGAGCACTTGGGATGAACACTGGGTGTTGTATGGAAACCAATTTGGCAATAAACTTCATATATTGAAAAAAAAAGAAAACAATTTAATAGTGTGTATGAAGAGTCTTAAAAGAGTTCCTATGCTCTGACCCTGTAATTTTACTTCTCTGAGTCTATTCTTCAGAAATATTTATAAAGATGTAGAATAACATTCAGCATAAAGGTATTCACTTCTATCTCATAACAGTTTAAAAAACAGGCAATGGCAGAATAACAAATGATGGTGAGGATGTGGAGAAAAGAGAATCTTCCTGCACTGTCAGTGGGAATATAAATTGGTGTAGCCATTGTGGAAAACAGTATGATATTTCCACAGAAAATTAAAATTTCCTCAAAAAATACCAATGATCCAATAATTCCACTATTGGATATTTACCCAAAGAAAGTGAAAACACTAATTCGAAAAGATGTATGTACCCCTATGTTTATTGCAGCATTATTTACAAGGGTCAAGATAAGGAAGCAACCTAGGTGTCCACTGAGAGATGAATGGATAAAGAAGATGTAATATATATACTCGCACACACACACACACATGCACACACACACAAATATATATATATACATAATAAGTGATGTATATGTATATACACATACATATATATACATAATATGTAATATATATATAATGGAATGTTAGCCATAAAAAAGAATGTGATCTTTGCATTTGCCTTAACATAGATGGATCTAGATGGTATTATGCTGTGTGAAATAAGATAAAGACAAATACCATGTGATTTCACTTCTATGTGGAATCTAAAAAAAAAAAAAAAAAAAAAAAACACCAAAACCCACAAAATCACAAAAGAACAAACAAACCAGAAAGAGACTCACAAATACAGAGAGCAAATGGGTGGTTGCCAGAGGGGAGGGGAGGGATAGGTGAAATATGTGAAGGGGATGAAGAGGTTAAAAAAAAAAAAAGAAGCCAACAATGGCTTAGATTCAATAGTGGACTAGTTAAGTGAATTATGACTTTGTCACAATATTGACAGAATTCTTTAGTTGCAAGTAACAGAAACAAAAGTTAGCATAAGCAAAAAGGCAAATTCATTGCTTCACTGAGGAAAACTACAAAAAGGATAAAGATGGTTGGTGCTGGCTTCAAGGATGCCTGGATGTAGGGGTATAAGCATAAGTATCAAGACTCACATCTGCATTTCCTTTCCAAGTATTGTCTTAATTCTCCCAGACTATGCCTCTCTAGGAGACTTAACTGATAGTCATCAACATCCTTAGGCTCTCATTCTTATAGTCTTGTGATCTAATAAGAGAGGGTCAATCCCTGCCTGTTGCAGTTAGAAATAGCATGGAGAACAATCTGATTTGGGCGAGTGTGGATCCCATGCCCATCACTGCACCATCGTTGTGCCCTGGAGAAGGAGATACTGTGATTAGCCCACACAAAATCATTTCCAGAAAGAAAGAGGCAGAGGTGGGATGGGGTGCTAGATAAGCCAAAACGATAGCTATTTAACGGCCATTAAAAATCATATTTCTGGACATGCTTAATTGCTTGAGAAATAATCTTGCATGGTATTTACTTGAAAAAAATCTAGATTAAAAATGCAGTGTGTCATATTATACCTACTTTGCAAAGAAATAATATATACCCATGTGAATGCACACATAGGCATGCTTCAATATACATGTGTTAATAAAAGACATAATAAAAGGATATGATAATATTATCAAAATAATAACATGATTATGGTTGGGCAGATAATGGGTGATTTAAATTTACACATTTATGTTGTTTTTTTATACATTTCCTAAATATTTAGAAATAAGCACAAATTAATTCATTTTTTAAGAAAAAAATGTATGCAAATAACAAGTAGCCTAGAGATTTTTTTTCTCTTCAAGTTACGTTTAGAAAGAAGTTTTAATAACCTTGGTCTTACTATCTTGGAGATGTCTGAGAATTTTTAATGTACTTTTTGCAATATCTTGAGATATTTGCCTCTTGTTCTAGAATATTGGAAATGGAAATGGCAAATAAAGTGACATTTACGATACACACCCATTAGTTTCTGCAGAGTCTAGTGATTAACAGTAAGCAATGCTGCAATATCTCTGCAGTTTTCACGTCTGGAAAACAATAAGAGATTTTTCTGCTCTTCCCTTATTTTCATGTGTTAAGCTCCATTTTAACATGGTTCTAGTACTGAGCTCTGATCCTGTAGACTGAAACGCAGTTTTCTGGTTCTATTGTTAACTACTCAGGTGGTATTTTGCAAGCCAGTTTACCTCTCTAAGCTTCAGTGTCCTCCTCTCTAAATTGATAGCATCAGACTAGTGTAAATAAAACTTTAGTAATTCTAACTAGGAGACCTCTGCTCTAAGGACTTGTACAAGAACTTCCAATGTGTAAGATATTAACTGGAAATGCTGCTTGAAGGAAAAGGAACTTGGAAGGTAGGAAAAAAAGGGAGTGGAAAAGAAAGTTAGCTTTTAGTTATTACAAAAAGGAAGACTCTCTACCCACCGGTTACATGGAGACTCTCTCTCTCATGATTGACTTGAACACATAGCCAAGCATAGCAGTCTTGGGCAGATGGAGAGGGACCAGGGCCAGGGGTTAGAGCTGAACACTGAGCAATCATCTGTCCAACCTCAGATACTGGCAGTAGCAGACCAGGAGACAAAGGTATCTAGCAGTCTAGGCAACTGTTTGCCAACTGAGACAGTTAAAAGGGAGTTGCAGGGGTGGGACATGTAACAGGTGGGTGTGGCATTGCATGGGGCTGCATCTGGTGGACAGGGCCTACTAGGTTAGATTCAGTTTCAGGACTTAGTTTCTTGGCCTAAAGGAACTGGCAAGATAAAAGCAGGGCCCCAGCTTGACCCCAGCTGACCCCTTGGAGGGGTTTCAAATTGGAACCAAATTGAAGCCAAGTTGAAAGAACAAGTGTAAAAAGCAGAGAAAGGGGTAAGGAGCACACTTAGACAACTAGGACGAGCTTATCAATCACAATGCACACAGCTGAGGCCCAAAGAGAGTAGTTGGGAAGGGTTCAGATGCTGAAAAAAAAAAGCATATTTTATAGGAAAAAAAAAGGAGACAATGGTTTTATCTGTACTATGTTAGGAACACATACCAAGATCTCTAATAATAATGCCAATTGATAGAGAACTTGTTCCCCAAGAATGGGTAGTTTTCTCACTCAATTTTCTGTACGGGCAGATACAGGTTTCTCTTCTATTTTCCCTCATATAGTATGAAGTGTTATTGATAAACTACCAAGTGAGTTATTAAGCCTGGTATGATTAAGTAGCTTCTGGTTTGGTGCTAAGTTGGGAACCGAGCTGGGTTCAGTGACTCCATCACTTCCAAACATGTGGCATTGCAATACTCTGGCATTGGGGTTCTCTGAGCCGGGTCATCACATCTTGCTAACCAGAATTCTCCTTATAGAGGATGGCATTCCTGCAGCATTTACAAGCACCAAGTCTATATTTAGCAGGAAGGCCCTGGTGAAGATGCAGCCCCTGAAGGATGTCGTGGGAAACGACACATACAGAATAAACAATAAATATGATGAAACTTATCCTCCTCTCCCCATGGAGGAAGTCATGCAGCGGTCAGAGATTGTTATTGGACAGGAGGTGGATTATGACATACTTGCAACAACTGTGAGCATTTTGTGACTTTGCTTCGCTATGGAGAAGGAGTTTCAGAGCAGGTGAGTTTTCTTTAGAATACATAGAAGTTTCTTACCTTGGGAAAATAAGCACTACTGACTCTAAGATTCTCAGGCCTAAAACAAAATGAAAAGAATGGAGAAAAGGTGAGAATCCTGAAGGATAAGGACAGGAATTGAGGTGTCCAAGATCATGTAGCAGTTATGACCACATTAATGCGTGAACGTGGACATTTTGAATTTGGGGCTGGAAGGAGCTTGAAGCCGAATCAAGACCATAGCTTTTCTGTCAGTCCTGTTGCATTCTGTCCTTCAGGCTTCCTTCCTTCCGTTTTTCTGCCTTACAGCAGCCTCACATGCTGAAAGGGACATTCTGAAAAGAATGTTGAAATATTTAAATGGAAGTTCATTTGCCAGAAATAGAGATGGTAACTCTGAGATTCTTCTCCATTACCTGAGAGAGGCCAGCTAATGACAGACATGTTTTGGTGGCTTTGAAAATTGTTTCTGTCTCCTTGCAATGCTAGTTTCAGAGGAATCTTGTGCGTTTAAGCAGATCCTTTGATTGGTTGAGATTTTGGATGATTTCTTAAAATGGATCAATTACTTGATTTTTAAAGTAGCATGCAATGTTGTCGTCTCTCACACTATTTTGTAGCGTGGCAGATTCCTAACTAAAAGCATGCTTGGCTCATTTGCCTTCTTTCTACCTATTGTGGCACCAATCCAATTCCAACATTGATGTTCTAACCTAAAGATTTATTAAAGGGATATTAAAGAATGAATAAAGGCTCCCAGTATCCTGAAATGGTTGAATCAGTTACAGAACATCTGTTCTAAGGAATTAGTTTCCAATTCCCCTCACGGAAGCTTGGGAAGATGGGACAGGGAACATAATGAAAGGATACATTTGTTTTCATTAGGAAATAATTTAATTGGAAATACATTTTTATTAGGAAATATATTAACATAATGAATGTGCTATTCACATGTAACAATAAATCGCTTCTGAGCCAGAGCACAGAAGATATCCACACAAATTCCTGTTCACCTTCGCATTAAAAACTAAGGGTGTAACTAGGAAGTGGAGTCCATTCCTCTCCTTTGTAAATGATAAAGTTGTACACTGTGTTCAAGAAGCAATTTTTTTTTAATGTGGCTAAAAAAAAAAAAATGGGATCAGAACCATCTTCTTGCTTTGGCTCTAATTTACCATCCCTCATCTTTTCCCCTTTCATACCCAGAATCAAGACCCATGAAAAATTAATCATTCCTCAACAACTAGAACTGTTCTCTAGCTGGTTCTGTTGCAGGAAGTACAGTGACAGCCCTAAGAACTCACCTAAGCTTTGAAATTGTGCTTACCTGAGCTACAACCGCATCTTCCCCAGTTATTAGGTTGGTGGCTTGGAGAACATTATCAGTTTCCCAACCTATAAACTGAGGCTCTGTGGGGGATTATACTAGATATTTGAAGTCTCTTAGTGCACTGTATTACATATCATCCATCTCAATAAACAATGTGTCTTAGATGAATGTTATTTTTAATTATAGTAATTAAGAATTTTATAGCTCTGTATTGGTACTCCTCGATAAAATTTATGTTGATCTGATAGAAACTGTAGCACATTATTATTATTTTCATTACTATCAACAATTCATAATATTACTACCAACAATAGCTAGTGTTGGATTAGTTTTGGGGTCTCCTCAGGGATTAAGGGCCTTTTTTGAAAGTGTCAACAAATTTATTTATTTATGTATTTATTTACTTATTTATTTATTTAAATCTAATTTATTGTCAAGTTAGCTAACATCAGCATATATAGTGTCCTCTTGACTTTGGGAGTAGATTCCCTTGATTCATTGCATACATACAATGCCCAGTGCTCATCCCAACAAGTGCCCTTCTCAATGCCCATCACCCATTTTCCCCTCTCCCCCACACCCCCCGCAAATCAACCCTCAGTTTGTTCTCTGTATTTAAGAGTCTTTTATGGTTTGCCTCTCTCTTTGTTAAAAGCTATTTTTCCCCATTTGCTTCCCCCATGGTCTTCTCTTAAGTTACTCAAATTCCACATATGAGTGAAAGCATATGGTATCAGTCTTTCTCTGAGTGACTTATTTCACTTAGCATAATACCCTCCAGTTCCATCCACATTGTTGCAAATGGCAAGAGGTTGTTGCCTGTTTTCTCCTCTAGGGTTTTGATGGTTTCCTGTCTCACATTTAGGTCTTTTAATCCATTTCAACTTTATTTTTGTGTATGGTGTAAGAAAGTGGTCCAGTTTCATTCTTCTACATGTTACCGTCCAGTTCTCCCAGCACCATTTGCTGAAGGGACTGTTTTCCATTGGATACCCTTTTCTTGCTTTCTCAAAGATTAGTTGGCTGTACATTTGTGGGTCCCATTCTGGGTTCTCTATTCTATTCCATTGGTTTATGTGTCTGTTTTTGTGCCAATACCATACTGTCTTGATGATTACAGCTTTGTAGTAGAAGCTAAAGTCTGGGATTGTGATGCCTCTGGCTTTGGTTTTCTTTTTCAACATTAGCTTGGCTATTCAGGGTCTTTTGTGGTTCCATACAAATTTTAGGATTGTTTCTTCTAGCTCTGAGAAGAATGCTGGTGCAATTTTGGTATGGAATGTGTAGATTGCTTTGGGTATTATTGACATCTTAACAATATTTGCTCTTCCAATCCATGAGCATGGGAATGTTTTTCCATTTCTTTGTGTCTTCTTCAATTTCTTTCTTAAGTGTTCTATAGTTTTAAGCATACAGGTCTTTTACATCCTTGCTTAGGTTTATTCCTAGGTATTTTATGGTTCTTAGTGCTATTGTAAATGGGATCAATTTATTGATTTCTCTTTCTAGTGTTTCATTATTGGCGTATAGAAATGCAACTGATCTCTGTACATTGATTTTATTCCTGCGACTTTGCTGAGTTCATATATCAGTTCTAGCAGCTTTTTGGTGGAGTCTTTTGGGTTTTCCATGTACAGTATCATGTCATCTGCAAAAAGTGAAAGTTTGACTTGTTCTTTGCCAATTCGGATGCCTTTTATTTCATTTTGTTGTCTGATTCCTGAGGCCAGGACTTTCAACACTATGTTAAACAGGGGTGAGAGTGGACATCCCTGTAGTGTTCCTGATCTCAGAGGGAAAGCTCTGAATTTTCCCCCATTGAGGATGATATTAGCTGTGGGCTTTTCATATATGGCTTTATGATGTTAAGCTATGTTCCTTCTATCCCAACTTTCTTGAGGGTTTTTATTAAGAAAGGATGCTGTATTTTGTCAAATGCTTTTTCTGCAACTATTGACAGGATCATATGGCCCTTATCCTTTCTTCTTTTAATGTGATGGATCACACTGATTGATTTGTGAATATTGAGCCAGCCCTGCAGCCCAGGAATGAATCCCACTTGGTCATGGTGAATACTTCTTTTAATATACTGTTGAATTCGATTTGCCAGTATCTTGTTGAGAACTTTTGCATCCATGTTCATCAGGGATATTGGTTTGTAATTCTCCCTTTTAGTGAAGTCTCTGTCTGCTTTGGGAATCAAGGTAATGCTGGCTTCATAGAATGAGTCCAGAAGTTTTCTTTCCATTTCTATTTTTTGGAACAGCTTGAGAAGAATAGGTATTAACTCTGCTTTAAATGTCTGGTCGAATTTCTCTGGGAAGCCATCTGGCCTAGGACTCTTATTTGTTGGGAGATTTTTGATAACTGATTCAGTTTCCTCACTGGTTATGGGTCTGTTCAAATATTTTATTTCTTCCCACTTGAGTTTTGGTAGTGTGTGGGTATCCAGGAATTTGTCCATTTCTTCCAGGTTGTCTAGTTTGTTGGCATATATTTTTTCATAGTATTCTCTAATAATTGTTTGTATTTCTGTGGTATTGGTTGTGATCTCTTCTCTTTCATTCATGATTTTATCTATTTAGGTCCTCTCTCTTTTCTTTTTGAAAAGTCTGGCTAGGGGTTTATCAATTGTGTTTATTCTTTCAGAAAACCAGTTCTTTGACGCGTTGATCTGTTCTACTGTTTTTTTCAGATTCTATAATGTTTATTTCTGCTCCCATCTGTATTATTTCTCTTCTTCTGCTAGATTTGGGGTTTCTTTGCTGCTCTGCTTCTAGTTCCTTTAGGTGTGAGGTTAGGTTGGGGATATTTCTTGTTTCTTGAGATAGGCCTGGATCGCAATGTATTTTCTTCTCAGGACTGCCTTTGCTGCAAGGGATTAGGGGTCTTGAACATAGAACAGTTTTCTTGGGGAATGGCTATGTATTTCTCTGAAATTAAAAAACCTCAACTGCATTTAAAAAGATTAGAAAGGTGGAAGGATCATGGTCCATCTTTTTCTTCTTCGTGCTTTTTTTGTGTTAAAAAAGTTAATAGGCTTCCTTTTTTTTTAGAGTAATCTACAGTTCACAGCAAATGTGATCTGGAATTTTAGAGAGTTCCCACATACCCCCTCCCCATCACCCATATACACGGCCTCCCCCACCATCACCGTTCCATATCAGTGTGGTATATTTGTTACAAACAATGAACCAACACTGACACATTATCCACCAAAATCCATAGTGAAGGAAACTAGAATATCACCTCAAAATATGTGGCATAAGGATTATTATTTATTATCAAGAGCTGAAGGCACTTGAGAAGAAGCAGGCCCTGCTCTCCACATATTTGCCTAAAAGTGGGAGATACATTTTGAAAGGTGTCCCTCTTCCCTTTGCTAGCAGGAAGGACAAAAATTAATCATCACAGACAACCAGTAGAGGAATCTAAATAACAACACTTACTGGGGCACCTGGGTGGCTCAGTCGGTTGAGCGTCCAACTTTGGCTCAGGTCATGATCTCGCGGTTTGTGAGTTCGAGCCCCGTGTCGGGCTCTGTGCTGACAGCTCAGAACCGGGAGCCTGCTTCGGATTCTGTGTCTCTCCGTCTCTTGGCCCCTCCCCTGCTCATGCTCTGTGTCTCTCTGTCTCTCAATAACAAATAAATGTAAAAAAAAATTTTATATAACAACCCTTACTAACTAGCCTTTGCCATTAATTTCCCATGTTTACCTTACTGTGGTCTGCCATCCTTGGCAGCCTGAAACTGCTTTCTTTTGTCCTGCCATTACTCTATAAATGTATTGATCTTTGCTGAAGATGTGCTATGTAAGCCTGAGTTCTAAGCCACCTCTTTGAATTACTCTTCCCTGAGTTTCTCCTGTATATGTTTGAGATGTACATGTTAATAAACCTCTGTTTTTCTCTTGTCAATTTGCCTTTTATTAGTGAGCCTCAGCTGAAAACCTAAGATGCACAAAGGAAAAATTTTGCCTCTCCTAAAATAGTTTACATTAGGGTTTAGTCTTGGTGTTTTGCATTCTATAAATTGTAACTGTATAGTGACATATATCCATTAGTACAGTATCATACAGAATAGTTTCCCTACCCTAAAACTTCTCTGTGCTCTGCTTGCCTATTCGTCTTTCCTCCTCTCAAGTCTCTGGCAACTGCTGAGAAGAATGCATACTAAGCAACATGCATTTAAAATTCCTCCATGTCTTTTCATGATTTGGTAACTCATTTTTCTCTATCACCAAGTAACGCCCCATTGTCTGGATGTACATTCAGCAACTAAAAAACATCTTGGTTGATTCTGAGTTTGGGTAATTATGAATAAAACTGCTAGAAACATTTGTGTGCAGGGCTTTGTGTAAATACCAAAGGGCATGATTACTCGATTTTATGGTAAGAATGTGTTTATTTTTGTTAGAAACCATGGAAGGTCTTACAAAGTGGCTGTGCCCTTTTGCATTCCCACCAACAATGAATGGAGAGTTCCTGTTTTTCCATGTCTTCTTCCACATTTAGTATTGTGAGCATTTTGGGTTTTAGCCATTCTAATAGGTACACAGTGGTGTCTCACTATCTTAATTTGCAATTCCCTAAACATGTATGAAGTTAAGCGTCTTTTCATATGCTCCTTTGTCATTTGCATATTTGACGATGTGTCTCTTGAGATCTTTTGCCCATTTTTAAACTGGGTGGCTTGCTTGTTTTCTTTTTGTTGAGTTTTAAAAGCTTTTTACATATTTCGGATAACAGTTCCTTATAAGATTTGCCTGTTGGAAATGTTTTGTTTTTTTCTAGTATGTGGCTTGTCTTTTCTTTTAAAAAAGATTTTAAGTAGACACGTTCCACTGGTATAGTCTTAACAAGGTATTGAAATGTGCCTAGCTTTGTGGAAGATGGCAGCACTCTTGCATAGGCCTGAACAAGCTGATCTACAATATACCCTGACTGTGCTCCAGTGCATAGCACTGTGAACTTAGAGTCTCGGAGGAAAAAGAATTTTGGTAGACCTTGTGGTCATCTGTGACCCAGCTATGCTATGTTAGTATACAGCACTCCAGATTCAACTAATGTTTCCCTGGGCATGTTTAGATCCTCAGAATGAGGCTTTTATTATGGCCCACAGTCAGAAAGCCCTGTAAAGGATAAAAGTATGAAGAGTCAGCTTAGGTGACTTTATAATCCTAAATAAGTTGTGAAATAAAAGCTCGTGTTCATATAGGTTCTGAGAACATTCTGAGATGTTACAATCCTGCAAGTCAGATCCTGTTACTCAAAACGCCAAGGGATTGTCCCAATCACACAGGGTTTTGCCATCTAGAATGTAACTTGAAGTAAGTGTTTGGGATTTGGGAAACCGCGTGCACTATAGGAAATAGTTTCCTTGTAATTGTATCTGGCCTGTGTGCTCTCAGGGGATTTAGGTTTAGGATCACATTGCTTTCCCTAGGCCTCTTAGATTTGTGGGATTTCTTTCATCTCTTGTATTTCTACTGGCTGAAAGATACCCAGTGAGTTAGGTCTGCGTTTAGCAGATCCCATTACACAAAACGCCAAAGGATTGTCACAGGATTTTGCCATCTAGAATATAATTTTAAATAAGTGTTTGGGATTTGGGAAGCCCACAGGATCTTCCCCAGGGCTGTACCCTACTGCCATTTGACTCCTCTCTCGAAAGATACCAATTGCATCTTCCTATTTGTTCATTGCCCCACCACCACCATATTTCCCTGTATCAGATCTTGGGATCTCAGCATCTGCCTGGAATTATATGAGAGTTAGGCTTGATTATCCGATTGACTATCCGATTATTGATTTTGCCTTTCTTTGGAATTTTGTCCTCTGTCTTGTATCTGCCTGTCCCCCTGACTCCCCATGGGTAGTTCTGGACTGCAGCAAATTCTGACTCTTTCCCCGGGAAATAACTTAAGTGGTGACTAATTAAAAATTATGAGTAAAATAATCAAGCAACCAAATAAAGTTAGGATTGTAAAGTAAAATAGCATTTGTCATTTGTTCGCCAGCTGCCACTCTCCCTGGCAGCTGGGGATGGTGGCACAGCAGGGAGTTTTGGTGACTGGCCTTGTCCCTGCAGACCCCAGGGTGATATAAATGGAGTAAATGCTCCTGTCATTGGCCAGGCCCTTGCAGTCTGGTTCCCACAGGGAAGCTGCAGGTAGGGAGGCAGCACTATGTGGCAGTCACGTGGGGGTGGCAGGCTCTGTGGTGGAGACCTGTGGGTTAGAGAGAAAGCATGCTCAAATGTGATCTGGGTCAGGCTTTCCAGCATTTGGGTTGGTCCCTGGAATCATTTGGGGAAAATGTTTTGCTTTATTTGAAAGCCTGATTCTTCAATCCCAGAGAACAACTGTTGTTTTCAGAATGTCTGATGACTCTGAAGCATCTGAATATGACCTTTGGGTCATAAAACTGCACGCAATCTCATGCAGATGGAAGGCAATATTAGCTGAGTGCCATGAAAATCATGAATATTTATTAGATGCCTCATCATGATGATTAATACCCTTAAAGCTACAAACGTCTGAACTCCTTTATGGACAACTGAGCTCGAGAGTAGTTTATTTTAGTTTGTCTACATGAGAAATTAATTTGTGACACAATACTTAACATCAGTAGTGACCTCTTTTGAAGTTTGTTTATCAAAAGAGAAATTGTAGCTACCAAATAAGAGCATATAGGTATTTAGTTTAGATTACATCTGTGAATTCTTTCTCTAGTAGACATTCTTGAGTCAGGAACACACACACACACACACACACACATGATATTCACTCTGGTATAGACCAAACTAGGGTGTATTAAGGAGGTAGGGATTGTTTGGAAGGGAAACACATGGTTCATGGCTCAACCCATATCTAAACATGTTGGTGGTATGACCTCAGGCAAATCACTTAACTTACCAAGATTTTCCCAAATAGGAGTAGCACTACCTCCCAGACGTACTATGATGATTATTAGGAATTGTGCCATAATGAGTTATAAACTATTGGGGGCCATAAAAATATGAGAAATGTATACCTACGTGTATTTAACTATCTCTTTGTCATAATTATAAAAATTATAAATTTACTTATATTCACACAGAATTTAATTTGGCATGAAGCTTTAAATTTTTCCGGTGTCATTGAAACGGTCTTCAGTTTGCTTGGATTTAGGACACTGAGGTGCCTTTAGAATAAGCTGTGGTGTTTTTTGTTTCTCATTTCTCTATAGGCCAACCAAGCAATAAGTACCATTGGGTTTGTGACAGCTGCTGCTGGTGTCTTCTCACTCCTGGGCTTGTTTCCAAAAAGACAAAGAGCAAAATACTATTAACAATTTACTGAAGAGATATTGGAACTGAAGGAATTTGTGAGGAGGGAAAAAAAACTGGGAATACTTATTTTCGATGCATCATTATTGTTCAAAATTCCAGTGATGGATGGCAGTCTCTTTAATAAATTGCTTACTGATGTTATCTCATTATTGAGCCGTGGAAATATTTCTCCCTACCAGCAGAGATTTGCCGTGGCAGCTTACACAAGAAGCAATAGCCTTTTGAGCAAGCCAGCGGAAGATCTTAACACAATCACATCATATTTTATCTTTTACCATAAATATTGGTTTCCTTTCTCCTGAGGGTGGGCTATTTTGTACTTGCCAGAGGAATGAAGAGCCATTTGTATGTGGTTTTAAAAGAAATGTTAAGATTCCCAAATTGTTGAGATTGACATCTAACTGAACAGAAAAGAAACTGGGAAATTGATGGGCATTGAGGTGGCCACCTGTTGGGATGAGCACTGGGTGTTGTATGGAAACCAATTTGACAACAAATTTCATATTAAAAAAAAAAAAGAAACTGGGAAATTGAGCATTTGGTTAGGCAGTTTGAGGAGCTTTGATTCACAATCCATTTGAGGGTGGACTCCTAGCTCCTAGTTCCTGTGCAGGTGGGGGTGGGGCAGATGGGAGCTAGGATCCTTTGCTCTGGTGTTTGGGATCCAGATTTCCCTGGAAGTCACTCATTTGTCAGGAATGTGTGTCAGGAGTGAACAGCAAGAGTGGGTTGTTCTGTTCTACGGAGCTACATTGTTTCCTTTGAAGCATTTCGGGGGTTTGACCCTTTTAACCCTAACAAGAGATCATTAAATGTAGGTTTGAAATGCCATTTTTAGAAAACAATATCTCGTGTTACTGTTTAAGGCTTTTACTGTAAGTCAAGGAGTGTCATGATTTTATTCTTGCATTTTGTTGATTATATGTTGAATGAAACAAATTACTTTTTAATATGTTCCCAATGCAATTCCTGTTGGCAGCAGGTGGAAAAAAGTGAATGCAGGTCTCGATACCCTAGGATTGTATCAGACATTGTAACATTACCCTACCAACCACACTGCTAAGCAATGATATCCTTCTTATGTCATAATTAAAAGCATGACATTAAAGAAAAAGTTCAATTAAATGGGGGTGAGAGGGTATGATCAGGGAATAAGGAACGCGGTAGATAAAGTAACTAAACAGAAGACTCAATGAATAGATAGGGTCTATGACCCTATCAATGATAGGGACCCCATCTCTCTTCCTTGTTCCCTGTCTAATCCGTTCCCTTCTTATGACACCAGTTCTGTCTCCAGATAACCCCCAAACTCCCTCTTCCTCCACTTGTCCTCTGGGAGGAGTGGGTGTCTTCTACCGGATACCGTGATCCAAAGTCACCCCTTCATTTTTATTCTACATTAAGTTTCTTCTTCCTTTTATGCTCTCCTTTCAAGTAATAGTGAAAAAAAAAAAAAAAGAAAGAAAGGAATTTTTCTAATATTGTCAAATTAGGGTGAGATTGGCATCAGCATAATGTGTTACCTTTCCCAGGGTGTGCTTACCTTTTAATAAAGTATGACTGCAGAGGGCAAATTTTACCCAAAGTAGGAGACTCGGGTGTGGTGGGATTACCACGCCAGCCGATGGGAGAGGGAACGAAAGTGGAGACAGAAAGGACCTCCTGAGGATCTTCAGGTCAAACCTTACTAGTGAATTCTAGACCCCTCCACTCCACAAGGCAGTCCTAGCTATGCTGGGTCACAAATGCACTTCTAAATTGAATTCGATGATACCTTTCCACATAGGTCGTGTTCAGGCTCCAGTGGTGTTCACCCTGAGAGGAAAGCTCACAAAGTTAGTCATCAGTTTTCCCATAAAAATGTCCATTCTTCATGAAGGGCAGCTTAAGACTGTCCAGGGTCATGCTCATTGTGCTTTTATCAAATATTTCTTCCAAGACTATTAAGCTCTTCTCTGAGAGTACTTTCAGCAAAGTCAAGCATAGAGTTCAACTTTGTTATGTGCCCTCCCCACACACACACAAAAAAAGGTCTATGAAATAAATATCATCATCTATCAGATAACTAATAGGTTGTTGGAAAAACTGGGCAAGGGAGGCTGTACATTTATTGAATAAAGATTTTTTTAATCTTTTTATGTTATCTAAATGTCATAGTGTGTCGGTTGAATCTTCTGATTCTGAAGGTCAAATTACTAAATACAAATATGCCAGTTCAAGGAATCTGAGCTGCCATATATTTTAGGTTGGCATACATTTCTTAATCTAGAACTCTGCTTTGTCTTTTCATCTTTCATTGGTAGTCACTAAATTAGACACGTTTTAAAATAATCCCTCTCTGGGCGCCTGGGTGGCGCAGTCGGTTAAGCGTCCGACTTCAGCCAGGTCACGATCTCGCGGTCTGTGAGTTCGAGCCCCGCGTCAGGCTCTGGGCTGATGGCTCAGAGCCTGGAGCCCGTTTCCGATTCTGTGTCTCCCTCTCTCTCTGCCCCTCCCCCGTTCATACTCTGTCTCTCTCTGTCCCAAAAATAAATAAACGTTGAAAAAAATTTTTTTTAAATAATCCCTCTCTAAAGCCATCCACCCAAGAAAAGTTTAAAAAACAAATAAAATGTAAATAAAAAGGGTTTGTTTTTATAGGAATTTGCATTTATGCTGCTGGTGTGTATAACAAAGTATATAGTACTATATACAGCAATGCATTGCTGAAATGTTAAAAACATTTTTTCAGCTCTAAGGATTACAGAATTATAAAGGCATTATTGAATGCATCCATCACAGTATTAGGCACATAACTGGAGCTCGTGGGATAGAACTGGTTAGCTAATTGCCTATGAGCCATTAAAGATCTGTTAAATTAGCAAAACTCAATTTATGGTCACAAGGAAAGCCTACTAGCTAATTTAAAAGGTTCACTAGAGATGTATGTCCTCTCAAGGTCACCGAGAAGTAGATATATATTAAAGGTAATAGCGTACAGAATATATTTACAGAGGATATACCTTTTCTTGTGGCCATTAGTGCACACATAATGATTGAGTAAAATAATGAAAAGATGAAATGGGACTTGAGGTCGTTCAGCAGCCTGATGCTTGTCATGCTATAGACACAAACCTTAGGATTCCCTTCCCCAGGGTTGTGTTTTAAGATGAGCAATGCTGAGTTTGAACCAACTTTTTGACTTAGAACCTGAGGGTTTCATCTGTCCATAGCAAAAAATAAACAAAAGTGTCATGCTTCTTTAAGTGAAAAGTATATTATAACATTTATCCCACTATCTTTGTGATCTACCACGGACGTTCAGGCTCACTGCCCCCAAAAACAATATACTTTGGGTGATGCCAACATCAGTGGAGTTGGCTTAGATATAAGCTGTGCCCAAGCCAAGATTATAGGCAGTTAACAGGCACCTCCATCATTCTCTACTTAGAGAGTTAATTTTTCTGAAGGAAATCCCAGTTCTTCTTTCTTTATTAAAGCCATACAAAAGAAGCAAAAAGAGGAATTTTGTGACCTTGGGAAAAGATAGGTACATAAATGGTCTTCGCAAGTGAATATAAGGTTCAGTAAACCTGTGATAATTTATTGACAGAAAGACTTTTTCCCCCCACATTCTTTTATTTGTGAAAATAAAGATATATTGGTGAAACTTTCAAAGACCAAACTCTTCTTGAATTTTCCTTCTACTGATGTTCATACCACTAATTTCACTACCATAAAAGCTTGGGCATTTCAGCCAGGATAATGGTATGCAATATTAAGGAAAAAAAAAAAAAAGACAATCGAGGAAGTCCATGTTTTTCCTCAGTAGTGGAGGATACAGTCAAAATAAGCATATTTAAGGTTCTTTTTTGCAAGGTTCAGTACATCAAGAAATGCACCTTGAATTCTCTGATGGATAAAGAAAGGTAGAGGTAGACTGTCATCACCTCTCCACAATATGTTAGTTTCTGGGAGCAAGGAAATGCTGTTAACCCCATATGACAATAATTCTGATTACAGCCTGGTCCAAAAATGCTGTTCTGTGGTTTGGCCTTCCAATTCGAGTTTCGCTTTTGGAATCTGTTCAGGGCTTTCATAGCCACGGTTGATGTAGAATCCATTTTCACCATCGCCTGAATAATCCGTTCTGTTTGTGGGAGGCCAGGTGGAATCTTCTGCCAGCGTTTTTTGCCAGTGCCTATATTGACTTTTAGAATAGAATCCAAATTCTTTTTTGATCCATAGCCAGAGCTTTCGATTTTGAAGGATGAAATCCTGAGAAATCAGGTGGAGAAAACAATCAAACCATCTTTCCACATTCCCCTGCAGCCAGGGTGCTCACCGCCCGCCCGGGGCCTGTCTCTCAGATGTACTTATTTAAAGCTGCTTCTGCGGCAACTTTACTCCCTGCTGTCCCCACCAAGTCTAGCAGCTCCCTGGTTCTCTCCCTTGAGAAGGCAGTGTGCTTGTGTTCACACCAAAAGCTTACAGACTTTCATTTCTACAGATTTCCTAGTTAAATCCTGGCTGGTGATTCACTTAGAATTACTTTACTGCCAGACTGAAATGATAACAAAATAACATACTCAAAATCGAGAAAAGAAAAAAAAAAATCACTGCTACCTGCCACAGGCCACTTACAAGGTGCCACCTGATGGTTTGTTGAATGAATGGCGGAACTCTAGAAATCAAATGGGTTTTGCTTTCCGTTTGGGGAGGGTTCTCTTTTTATCTATGTTCACATGCACTCACAATATTTACACATTTATAATAGGAATGGTCAAATTTTGCATTCCACTTCTGGTTATGCTAGACTTTCTGTCACATGTAGCCATAGTCTTCTCAATAATCACTTTTAATGATCCTATACCATTTTTTCAAATTGGTGTATAACGATTGATTTAAACAAACAGCATCTCTACTTCTGAACATATAGGTTGAATCTAGAATTTTACCACCATAGGGGTGCCTGGGTGGCTCAGTTGGTTAAGCGTCCAACTTTGGCTCAGGTCACAATCTCATGGTTCATGAGTTCGAGCCCACATCAGCCTCTGTACTGACAGCTCAGAGCCTGGAGCCTGTTTCCGTTTCTGTGTCTCTTTCCCTCTCTGCCCCTCCCCTGCTCACACTCTGTCTCTCTCTCTCAAAAATAAATAAACATTAAAATGTTTTATAATTAAGATAAAATAAAATTTTACCACCATAGATAATACTACGATGAATACCTTCATACATGTAGGCTTTTTCTCCCCTTTTGGATTATTTAAAAATCTATATAGTCTCAGGCACCTGGGCTACTCAGTTGGTTAAGCATCTGACTCTTGATTTTTGGCTCAGGTAGTGATCTCACAGTTTGTGAGATCGAGCCCTACACTGGGCTCTGTGCTGTCAGCAGAGAGCCTTCTTGGGATTTTCTCTCTCTCCCCATCTCTCTCTGCCTTTCCTCCACTCATGTTCTATCAAAATAAATGAATAAAAACTTTAAAAAAAATAAATACATATAAATATATATAGTCTCAAATGGAATTCCTTAGAGTATGAGAAATTTTACACTCATTGTATACAATGATGTGTGTGTCACACACACACATATATTTATATAGATTTGTTTGAACCCTTTTCCGAAGAGATTTACAATACATGAATCTTTTTTTTTTAAACTGTCCCTTAAAAAAAAATAATACCCAGGACTTTCATTGAGTAGGTAAAGTCATTTAATGACAGTGAATAGAAGAAAAATACTATAGGGGAAGACTTTCAAGAGTAAGAATTGACTAGATGAGCAATGGTTTCCTTCCACTCTTAATTAAGGAAGCCCTTCTGAAGACAGCTCTTCACGCTGAAAGGTCTCATTGAATTTTAGAGCTTGTAAGTCACCTGGTCTAGTCTCTACTAGCTTATTGATAATACTAGAAAAATACACTACGATGCCTTCATGGGAGACAAAAATTAGAGTTAATTTGATGTTTTGCCGTCCATGCTAAACATGGATCCTGAGAACATTTCTATGCAGCCTTTAGAGAAGTTTAAATCACTCTCCAAGAGTTTCCCCCAAAGAGAACATGCACAGTTCTTACAAACCGTTAATAACTATCACTTTGGGAGACAAAAACGGTCCATCTAAAAAACAGGTACCTGTTGAGAATGAGACCCTTTATTTGTTTATTTTCCCGGAAAGAGTGTAAGAGATGTACAGAAATTTACCTCTACGAGAAAGGCCACACAGAATTGGGTGAGGGCTGCCACCAAAATCGAAACCCTCCATGATGTCAGTGTTGGGATGAACTGTTAAAAAAAGAATCTTACCTTTATACCATGCAGACCTTAAATTTTGAAAACACACACACATAAACATTAATTATCTTATTTAATTTATGTATTTGTAACAGCTCTCTGAGCTTGGAGGGTAGGCATTGCTTTCTCCACTTCACAGATGAGGTCAGTGCGTTGCCTAAGGTTGTAAAGCCAATCAATATATAGAGCCAGAATTCAAATGAGAACTGACTGCCTCTTGGCCTGTGTTTCCTCCACTGCCTGAGAGTAAACATTCGGTAAAATGTGCCATGGGTCACAGACATGAGACAAAACACTTTGGAACCTGTGTGTCTCTCTTCATTTTTATCTTTTCAAATGGAGGTAAGAGGATGCAGGATTAAGTCATTCATCTAATAATGCTATCACTTCTAATCCTCCCAAAGTTAAAATCTATTTGGAGTTCATTCATTCAGTGAAATTGGCGTATGAGTAAAACATAAAGGGCACAGAGGTTACCAGTTACTTTTGATACTAGGTGGAAACTTTCCGAACCAAGGTTCCCAGCCTTCAGTCTAATGGCTTGATCAACGTTGAACGCAGACAACCCACCCTCTTTTAAGGATTCAAGGGTACCTATTGGCCACCAATTATGATTAAATGATAGGTATTAACACTACAACTTCCCATGCTGGCATCAGTGGCAAAAGACTACTCCCACAACCCCCTTTCTGATCGCAAAGTCAAACATGGGGGCTGAGCTGTTAGGACTAAAACCACAGATCCTCCACAGCATCTGATGGCCCCCTTGCAATTCTCATCCCCAGTCAATTCGCATCCCCAGCGCGTTATTGTGCTTTATTTTCTCCCCTCATGTAGAGACAGCCTTTCTCAGGGTTGTGAGACAGAGCACCTGGGTGCAGAGCTGTCTGGAGACCGTTGTGAGATCTGGCAGTGGGTCAGAGCGTAGTGGAGAACCTGGTCCTTCCCCTCCCTGCTGCTCCTGCCCTGGTCTGAAAGGACTCCTCTCCATCCCTTGGCCTGGAAAACACTTGTCACACTGCTTTGGAATTATCTGCCCACAGGATTGTCTTCCGTCCTAGCCTCTGAACTACTTGAGAGCTGTGCCCACGCCTTACACATCTTGGGCTCGCTAGTGCCAAGCATGCTCTGGAGCTTCATAATGTCTTATAAGTGACTAAATGGTCTAGGTTCTCATTTCCTAACTGCATCTCCTTCCATAGACTCTCTGCTCAAGCATATAGCATCACGTAATTAGGCTGCCATCACGTAATTAGGCTGTCCTAAAAGCCCTGCTGGAAAGCCTGCTCAGATATCTTCATTGACTCTCTGTTGCTCTCAGGAGAAAGCCCAAACTCCCCTGGCCACCTTTGTCCAGCCACACCACGCCTTCCTCACATTCCGCAGCATGTTGCCTCAGGCTTTGCCAATCTTCCAAGCACTCTGTGAAATAAGTCTTGCTTTCGATTTTTATTTCGGCCACCTTACATTCTTTTGCATTTCCAAGGCAAAAGAGATTCTTGCAGCCCTCTCTGTTTGTGCTCAGGCTGTTGTCCTGGTTTGAAATACCCTTACCTCCTACCTAGCAAAATCCAGCCTATCCTGTGGACCCAGATCAAGTTGAGCCTCCTCCATGAGGCCCTCCATGATGGTACAGCGTACAGGCCCCGTGAGAGCTCCTCCTTCCTGTGTTCTTCCCACTTCTCTCTACACCCTCTACAAGCACAGGTGGTCCCAGGTGGCCATGTCATTTCACTCGCATAGGACACAATGTCCTCAACAAAACTATAGACTGCAAGTCAAGAGTCAATCCCTCTCATTTCTCCCACATGCTGGCTCTAAGAATGGGTTCAATGATGTCTTCTTAAATTTTATTTTAACCCACCACCCCTTGGGTTAAGTGATGCCCACTGAAATAAAACTCCCCATAGTCAATGTCTGACAGAACCTGATTGGCCTACAAGTCTACTTTTTCTTACTCCTTACAACTACATTATAAAGGATTTCTACTATATGTTTAAAAAACGACACTTGAAGAATTACTGAATTAGCACATCAATTTATCATATTAGCATAACATGGATGAATAAAGTATCCAAATAGCATTTTTAGGTGTGAATAGGATAAATGTTCTAGATTGATGATACAGATGATATGGGAACAAGCAGAGGTTAGCATATGTGTGATGAGTTATTTGTTCCTCTAGGAAGTCAGAATAGCCTCGACAACGTGAAATGGTTGGAGAGAATACGGTAATACCTGACTTGCAAATTACAGTGCAAATATGGTCCCATTGCACATATGAGTCACTCCAGAGGTGGAAATGAATACCACTTACCTCCATTCCACGATATATATCTTGAAAGTCAGAAAACAGAATGAAAACTGTGAGGCCCAAGGCAGATATCAGCAGAAATGAGAATATATCTGAAGAAACACCAAACGTTATTTTTAGATGCTAAACGAATGTTTCATATAATTTGGCACACACTGCAGAATCAATTATCTCTGTTGGGCAAATATCGGCTATATCTTCAGATGTTTTGATAGATCCTCATATGTTTTAAAATATGTTCTAATGCTTACCAGACAAAGGTGACAGCTTCACATCTTTCCTTTGAAAGGCGTGCTATGGAAAACTGCTGATCTAATACAGGACACTCCATAAAGGAGTCATGTCAGCTGAGAAGTCCAGGAGGGCCAGGACGCCCTGCAGTGACCAGCCTACGTGAAGGGTCACCAGAGAAGCCCCAATGCTTTATCACTGCGTGTCTGGTGAATTGTGCATGAATGGATGAACGGTCAGTCCTCTTAGTATCATTTCATTCTTTGTTGCCTGGAGAATAAAGTCCAAGGGTCTTCAACTGACATTCAAGGCCTTCCTTGAATGGAATCCAATTTCCATCTGCCTTTCTGTTCTAGTCTCTTATTGCTCTTTCTTATGTGTTGGAGGGGGGTTAAATCACAAACCTGCTACCTCCACGGAGGACTTTGTTCACGAAGTACCCTGTGTAGCGGATATTCTTTATGTCTTGGCAGTTTTTCTTAAATTTTTCTTAAAAAGCCCAATTCAGATACCACGTTCTTTTTAAGGACTACCCAGGCCTCTCTCACAAAGTTTTCTTTCATATGGTTATGTAACGCTCTGCTTTGCAAGATCTTCCTTTATGCATCTACTAGACTGTAACCACTTAAAAGTGACTTTGTATGCCCTTCTGTAGGACTCTGAATTGAAAGAATGAGGAGCTATCATGTACATCTGCTGGGTTCTTTCTCTCCAACCTGCCCGAATGGCTTTGCTTTAGGAAGCTTAAACTTCCCAGGATGCACTGTGCCAACACCACTGTTTTTATCCCTCCGGCCCTACCCACGTCTGCATCCACAGAGCTTTTACACACTTTGTAGATGGGCCTTACAAATGTTTTCTGATGAGATTAGCACCTTCGGGCCCAAACAATTGGATTTCATCAGTGTTGCCATGATATAAAGGATCCTAACACGCTCTAAAATTTATAAACAAACAAACAAACTGGATGTTCTCTTGTATTCTCTCTACCTCGTTTATTCCAAGATTTATGGCCTGCCAGCCCCCAACTCTATACAGGTCTATACCAACCAAAAATCGGAGATGACAGTGCCTCTGCAGCTGGCCCTATTTTTGTGAAGACATCAAACTGTTTCACCCCTGTGCACCTACACACCCCCTCACATTCATCCAAGCTTCACTTGATATATACAGCTAGATGCCACACCTCCCAGAAGAAGAGCCAGGCTTGCTTGGGAAGGGTGTGAAGCAGAGAGAAGAAAAAGCAGGGGCACCAGGATCACTTATTTCCCAAAATAATGTGTGCAGCTGGGTAAGAAGAGCCCAGGAGATGGCTGTGTGGATTTTTCATTTATGTCATTGTTTCCAGGTCCCAGGGACCCAGATGTTGGGAAGAAGATGATGCCCCAAGTGTCCATCCTGACGAAGGCCTGGTAGTCACAGCAACTGAGTGGAGTGCTGGACACATCACACCGTCCTTAGACTAATGATCTGAAAAGCAGGCCAGGTGGGCACACGAATGACCAGTGTGGAAGGAAAATTATAAGGCCTTCATGTAATTCAGCTTTGATTGGAGAACATAATGATGAACGGAAGTGAATGTTGCCTCCCTAGATCAGTTGCTGTTGATGAGGAAGCTTGAAAGAATGGTACTCTTTTTGCACACGTCATTTGGGAAGATATGTCCTGGGCAAGACACTACAGATTGTTTGCAAGGAAGGGAAGGTTTGCAAATAGTCACATCTGTTTCCATAAAGATTAAGTTTGTATTCTTTCTAGATCGTCTCATTATAAAGTTGATCTGCCAAAGGCTATCAAGAAAGATACAGAGTTGAAAATAAAATTGCTTGATATTGTAATAGAAAGTTCCAAGGACTGTTGAGACTAAATGACTTATTAGGAGATTCTGTTGTTAGAATATTTGTTTATAAAACTTGTTTTTAACTTAAGATTTTCAGTTATTTTCCATGTGGACTTGAGTTTACCCACAAGCTTTAAGTCGCTATGATGTAACTAATTCGGTTCTCACTTAATTCAATGTATGTAAAAAGCTTTGTAGTTACTGTTCAAACTAAAGTACTTGCCAATGTAATATATCATATCCTCCTTGTAAAATACATTCACAATCAAAAAAAGGACTATAAGTGATTTACCTTAAAACATAAAGCAGAATCTTGATTTGTTGTGACAAGAGCCAAGGGCATTATCAAACACTGAATCAAAACTAAAAAATACCATAAGAAAATCAGGAAGAAGTTTATAGAAAATATAAAATGAAAGGAAGGTCTTAGCATGCTCTCAAAACCTTTGAAAAAACAGCTGTACCAAAAAAAAAGGGGGTGTGGTAGTGACAATAGAATGGTAAATAATTACTAAAACTAACATAGTAAAGGTATGTTTCTAATTTAAGAATAGGAATGAGGCTTACTTTTCTAATATCTATGACTTATTTAGAAAATTACAGATTACAGGTTATGCCATAGATGGCAAAACTATAGTAAATTCCCCACAGCAGAAATTTTACAGGCCAGGTTCTCTGATCAGGACAATAAAACTAGAAATTATTAACTAAATTTAATGAAAAATCCCTTCTAACATACAGATTTAACACAAAATTCAAAACATCAGCTGGGACAAAAAAAAGCAAATCAAGTCCATTTGCAGACTGTTGAATAAAGAGGACTAGAGGAATGAAAACGAAATCCCTTTCCACTTGAAAAGGAAACCTCTCTATTCTGAAAACTAGGTGGGTCAGAGAAGAAATCAAGTCATAATTAGAGATGTGAAAATGTAAAGAACGTGGCCCAAACTTTAATTGTTGATCTTGAATGATTTTTTTGTTTCACAAGAATCAAAAGAAAATACTTACATTATAAAGTCAATTCAAACATTACAATGTTTTCAGAGAAAGTAAGAAGGAAGAAAAAAAATGAAAAAAGCAAAAATTAATAAGTTAGAAAAGAGAAAGCATACAGAATTTATTAAATCTGAGAACCGGTCTTTTAAAGAAAACCAGCAAAAATATAGTTCTTGTAAGAATATATGAAAGGTAACACATACAGGATGAGAATATTAGAAGAGTTATAAAAGGCAATAAAATTATGAGAACATACGACTCAAAATCTTATGCTGAGACTCAATAATCTCAATGAACTAGAAATATCTGGGGGGAAATTTGTTATGTGAAAACACAGTTTAAAAAGAGGATAATTTGGGGCACCTGGGTGGGTCAATCAGCTAAGTGTCCGACTTTAACTCAGGTCATGATCTCGCAGTCCCTGAGTTTGAGCTCCCTGTCAGGCTCTGGGCAGACAGCTCAGAGCCTGGAGCCTGCTTTGCATTCTGTGTCTCCCTCTCTGTTCCTCCCCCACTCACACTTTGTCTCTCTCTCTCTCTCTAAAGTAAATAAACATTAAAACATAAAATAAAATAAAATAAAATAAAATAATAGAAAGAGGGTAACAAATCAGTCCTTTAAAAAAAAAAAACAATTCTTTCAAAGGAAGGATTTAGAGCCAGATTATTTTACTGGGTTCTTGCAAATTGTCAAGAATAGACCATTTACATCTATAAAGGTTTTTTTTTTCCCCAGGAAAGAAAAAGCCAGAGTTTTCAAGCCTAATAATAAACCTAACAAAACACTACCCACACACACAAAATCAATCCAACAGGAAATGCAGATATCAAAAAGCTATAAAATTTGGGGGGCCTGGGTGGCTCAGTTGGTTGAGTGTCTGACTTCAGCTCAGGTCATGATCTCACAGTTCCTGAGTTCAAGCCCCATCTAGGGGTTTGTGCTGACAGCACAGAGCCTGGAGCCTGCTTTGGCTTTCTCTTTGCCCTGCCCCCTTCTCTCTCAAGAACAAACATTAAAAAAATTTTTTTTAAATAAAGAATGAACAAATGGAGAAGCATAATATAGTATGTCTTTAAAACTGAGGACTTAATTGTGTAAACATTACAATTTCCCCAAAGTATCAAAATTCAAAAAAGGAATTTTAAAAAAGCCTTACAATTTATTCTAGAGTTTATCTAGAAAGATGAACAAGAAAGAGAAGTAAAAAATGTTTGAAAACTGAAGAGTAATGAAGATACATCCATCTAACTGCTTATTAAAACTTATTATAAAACTATAGCTAAATAAATGAAACTATAATTTTTAAAGTATAGTGACAGACCAAGAATAAGCTGGCATGTTAATGAGACAGAAAAGGTAGTCTAGGAACTAATTAATTGTATATAAATTAATATGTAAGTATATAACAAATATAAAACTCACATAATATAAATTATGTATATAATGAAGCCATAAATATACATGAATATGTAGGTATGATAAAGGTGGCATATAATCAGTTGAGAAATAAATGATGAAAAGAAATATTAAGTAATAAAATCTGCTGGGAAAACGAGCGACTAGTTAGATAAAGTAGTTTGATCTCTACTTCAAACTGTATGATGAAATTAACATTAGATTAAAAAACATTAAAAGAAATTTAAAAAACAAGAGAAATGCTAATCTACCTGATTTTGCAATGGGAAAAACCTCTCTGTGCCTAAAGGCAATGGGAAGAAAATCGCAAAGGAATAAACAACTCATACAAATAAATAAGAAATAGAAGAGTGACCCTGTTGGAAAAGGATAGATAAAAATGTACGTAGGCAATTCAGAGAAGAAGAGATGGCTAAAATCATGAAAATGTGTTCATCCTCAGTGGTGATTCAAGAAATGCACAGAATAAAGTAACTTGCCCAATGTTGTGAAGCTACAAAGAGGTCAAGTTGTATCTGAATTGGTTAGAAAAGTCTTTTACAAAGTATCTGGATATATATATATATATATACTCAAAATCATTCTTGATGACTCACAACAGGACAGGACTCGTAACTATTTAATAATGCATGTGTGTATCTGCACATAAGGAGTTTCCTGCCCAGGTTTCTACCACTCATGAAAATTATCCTTCAATACTCCATTAGAAAAAAAACATTTTAAATGGAATTACATTTAAAAAAATTTTTTTAACGTGTATTTATTTTTGGGAGAGAGAGAGTGCAAGTGGGGAGGGGCAGAAAGAAAGGGAGACACAGAATCTGAAACAGACGCCAGGCACAGAGCCTGATGTGGGGCTCAAACTCAGGACCTGCAAGATGATGACCTGAGCCGAAGTCACACGCTTAACCTACTGAGCCATCCAGGTGCCCCTCTTTTTTAATTGCAAGATAAAGCTGAGAAAATACAGAAAGTGAAAGAAAATAACAAAAAAAAAAAAATGGTGGATAACTAGAGGGAGAGCTTGTAAGAATGAGAGCAAGTCACAAAAGCATTATACAACCATTTGTAGATACTTCATTCCAGAGTTCAGCCATCACTTTACCACTGAACTGCAACTCTGGGGAGGGTGGGGAAATGGAAGGAAAATTAAACTTCATATACTCACAGTTTGTGTAGATGGGTTTTCGAAATGGCTTTCCCTTAGAGAAGATAAACGCTGCTGTGATACAGTTGATGGTGGTGAGGGGCCACAGTGTGGTACTCTCAAAACTTAAAACTGAACCAGGAATCAGCGTTGCATTTTCAGTCCCATTTCTCTCCAAACTCATATTCATTGAGAAATTACTTTGGTTGTCCAGAAAGCACTTACTACAAGAGAATCGCCAACATTTATGGGATTTTCTATTCTATTTTTAACCAGGTGGCCGGAAAACAAAAAAAGTTTATCACTGCCATGGGGTCTCAGCTTTCAGATTGTCCCAGCCAGTAACTACCAAGACATATTTTGTTCACCTCTTGCAATGACAAAGCAGAAATAATATTTAGAACAAGTCAAAATTATTCTTTGTCTATCATTCCATTTAGAACAAGTGATTTGTGTTGAAAGGGCTTGGATGATAATTTTCTATGAAATTCCTTTCAGTTCAGAACAAATGAACCATGGCTGCCCATGTGTGTGCATTCGTGCATGTTGGGGGAGGGTTGTGGTGGGCACATGTGTGTGTGTGTGTGTGTGAGAGAGAGAGAGAGAGAGAGAGAGAGAGAGAGAGAGAGAGTATGTGTGTGTTGTTTTCTCTTCTGAGGACTAATATAAGCCTACTACCTTAGGTCCTGAGTATGAATCTGCCTGCTCCATATCACTCTCTTCCTGAGGATCCAAGAATGACCCTCTCCTGTTTCTGAGTGTCAGTGGCTCTATTTTGCTAATAAATTAATGCCAACTTCTCAGGCAAGCCCAGAAATCTTCGAATCCGGCTTCCTGCCCTTATCTTTTGCCAGCCCTCCTCTGCTCCTTATACTCCAAACACACAGGAAAATTTTCTGTTCCCCAAGTACTACAGTTTGCACATGCCTGGGTCGAATACTCTATTCCGTCTCCATCCCTCTGTTGTCTTTAGTTCACTGGAAAGTTTGCCTACTGCTCTCTGTTCTTGCTTCTAGTGCTGTATTTAGCTCATTGTTCTGCAATTATTCATTCACATGTTTTTATTTTCCACCCCTGGGATGAGAGTTCCTTGAATATGGAATTTCTCTTTTGGGTTTACTTTGTTGTGATTTTAACCAAATCTACAATGCCTTAACACCTAGCACAGAAATGCCACAGAATAGTTGCTCAGAAAAACATTTGTTTAAAAGATGAGCCTTCCCAGTCCAGATTGATCTATTTGCAATGTTTATTTTTTTTAATCTCCAAACTCGCAAATTAGTTTGTATCAGCTTTCTTGTTCAGCTTGAAACTTTTTACTCTTGTAACTGTTTATAGATGAAATTAGTTCCCAATAAATAGACTTAAGTCTTAATATCTTTGGTTCCCTAGGGTCCCGCAATGTGTTTGGCATATGGTAGATGTTCAATTAATGTTTGCTGAGTACATTAATGAAACAAATAATCAGTAGTCACAAAATGTTTTTGCACAAAGGGGACAGATAGACCAGAAGGCCTGAATTATAGAGTTTAACACAAAAATATATTTAATCTGTTATACTTACATTGCAGATAAGAGAGTTAAGGTCTAGTGTTACATGGTTAGTGATAAAGGCAGGACTACCTAGCCATCATCCATTTAGCTATCCCTGCTTGTCTCCCAGATTCAGAATTTTACTTATCTGAATATATGCCTTCCAAGGAGGAGAAAAATCTGGTTTTGAGACAAAAATGAATTCTCTACTCCAAGCAATAATACTTGAATTGCTGAATTTAGGGTATAAATGGCAATCTTAGACATCATTCAGTAGTTTTCAATCTTTCACTGGTTGCTGGGGCTCCGGTGCCTCAGGAGCATCATGGAGTCTGTGAAGGGGAGTTTGTCCAAGCCTTACCTCAAAAAGAGCAGCCCCTTTTCTGCCTTTCCTTTTGGAGGTCAGGCAGGCCTTTTCAGAAGAAAATAGTTTGAATACTTATGGTATAGTTCCCCACATTTTACCCTTAATTTATCCTTACAGAAATTAAAACCCGGGGTGGTAAAGATTTGCCCCGAGTCTAGTGTTCAAAGCAATGAGAACAATGATACCATCAACAAACATTTTAATTTTAACATTCTTTTGAAAAACTCAAGCTAATTTAAGCCAATCTCTCTTGTAAATCAGGGGCCAGCTGACTAAGTCCATAGGCCAAATCCAACTCAACACCTCTTTTTGTAAATAAAGTTTTATTGGAACATAGTCACACCTACTTTTTATTGTCTATGTCTGCTTTTCACTACAACAGTAGTACTGAGTAATTGCAACAGACACTGTCTAGTCCACAGAGCCTAAAGTATTTATTGTCTAACCCTATGTAAGAAACGTTTGCTGACCTCTGGTCTATATGATATCCAAACCACCAGGGAATGAATGCATTCATTTAGTAAACACATTTAGTCTACACATTAACAACCAATGTGACGATCTCCCCCCCCCCCAATGACATGGCTCACCCCAGGACTCCACCTATTAACTGTGTTTGGTGTTCTATCCTGACACTGGTAGCATAGAACCCCGGAGACCCAACTGTTGTTAATTAAAAATTTAGGGTGTATGTTCAACCAAGTTGTACAGTGACATTGGGCACTCGTTGTATCACCTTCAGAAAGGAAAACTAAAAAAACTGAACTTTACCTGTATCTGTAGACCTCACAATACCAGGGCTGCTGCTTCACATAGAGAAATGCACAGATTTGCACAATGCAGGTGAAACAGGTGTTCAAAAAGACTGAGAGCAGCAAAGGGGGAGAGAGGAGCTGTCCTGCCGGTCGGTAAGGAGCCAGTTTGGGGTAGGCATGAGTTGAACTCACTGAAAGACAAATGCATTTTCCCCTATTACAGTTTCATTATTGACAATAGAAGATTGAGATGCCTGTTATATTGAGACTTCCGTTAGGATTCAGATTCAGCAAACATGAACTCAGGGTTTACATCTAGGGAAGCACATGTATATAAGCATTGGTGTATATCCAATGCTACCAGCCTTTGCCTCTTCCATGCTTTTGTTTCACCTTCAGAAACAAAAAGTAATGGGTTTAAAAGCTCTATAAATAATACATTTACCATATTTCATGGTGCATATATTTTCTTCACAAGACGACCAGGAAAGGTATGTAAAATAGAAAAGTGGCCTTCCACATGGATAAGCAGTACTATGATCTCTCAGTGCTGGTAGGAAGGCAGAGAGTTTAAGATAAGGACAGTAAGAAGCATCAGACTAGATTAATCTTCATATGCTGGAGATTATTTTTTAAGTACTGATTTTATTATTCATTCATCCAACATTCTCTGAGCACTTCAGTGTACCAGGATAGATGCTAGAGGTGTGTTCTGTTCCCTGCTGGATAAGTGTGTAAAATGGAGAACTGCTAGAGTGTATTAAGCTTGGTTAGGAAAAATAATTCAAAACAGTCTTGCTTCCAGATGAGGGTATTAAATGTATTATAGCTTTGATCCTAGAGTTTATGTATTTTTTTTTTAATTTAAAGGATAGGTGATAGGCAGAGATTAAACAGAACAACAAAAACAACAGACTGCATCCTTCTTAGGAGCCATATGTTCTAACAAGCTATTGAAAATGGAATGTACTTTACTTCTTAGGGCAGTGCAGGGAAGAAGCATGGAAAAGTCAGGAATTAGATACATTACATCAAAGGTTTACACAAGAGTCGTGTTTCACTTCTTGTCTTCATAGCTGATACCTTTCCCTTTTTCATAGCAAATCATTGGTTTCTTTGATATAAGGAAGAAAGTAGAGTGTGTATGCTGAGGTTTGTGTTCATGAATGAAGGGGTAGGGTGGTAGGAGCAGGTGTCCAGTCTGGGATGATAAAACTCTAAAGTAGGTCTTCAGTTTGCTCGGTGGGTTCTTGGGTAATCACCTGAACCCTCTGGTACTTCATTTTTCTCATGTGTAAAATGAATGTGTTGGAATATCTAAATGATCTCCAAAGTCTCTTCCAACTCTTTTACTCTAAAGCTCTATGACTATCTAAGGATTTACCTTTTTTTTTTTTTGCTTAAGTTTATTTATTTATTTATTTATTTATTTATTTATTCATTTGGAGGCAGAGAGAGTGAGCAGGGAAGGGGCAGAGAGAGAGGGGGAGAGAGAATCCCAAGCAAGTTCTGCACTGTCAGCATGAAGACTGATGCAGGTCTTGAACTCACAAACTGCGAGACCACGACCTGAGCTGAAACCAAGAGTCAGAGGTTTAACTGAATGAGCCACCCAGGTGCACCTAAGGCTTTACCTTTACCAATTTAATCAATATTTCCCTGGGACAGTGCTAGGCTGCAAGCTGTGAAGTATGCACAGATGAGGAGGTCATCTCATCTGCCCCAAAGAACTTGAAGTCTAATGGAAGACAAAGACGGGTTGTAATAAAGAATTTGGTTGGCTTTTATTCCCAGTTCCTGGGATGTATCCTCTAAGTTGTTGGGATTTCCTAAGTTGATAGGAGTGTCTTTATTCATGATAGCAATGATGGTTTATGCAAATAAGATGACAGATGGCAGGCATAAAGAGAGTTGGTGATAAAATGATAATCCAGCATATAGATGCCATGACACCAAAGGTTGAGATCAACTTGGGGCACCGGGATGGCTCAGCTGGTTTAAGCATCCGACTCTTGACTTTAGCTCGGGTCATGATCTCGTGGTTCATGAGTTCAAGCCCCACATCAGGCTCTGTGCGGGCAGTGCAGAGCCTGCTTGGGATTCTCTCTCCCTCTCTCTCTGTCCTTCCCCTGCTTGCCCTCTCTCTCTCTCTCAAAAGTAAAACTCAAAAAAAAGAAATTTGAAAAATAAAAAGATTGAGATCAACTTCATGGCAAATGATTCCACCAATCATGTCTAAACAATGAAACCCCAATAAAAACTCTAGACACCAAAGTTCAGGTGGATTTCCTTGTATGGCAGTCCTCTGCATATTGTCACACATTGATATGCCAGGAGGATAAGGCAAACTGACACCCCAGGAAGAGGAAAATGGATGTGTGGGGATCCTCCCACCAGACCTCACTCTTCCTTTGGCTGGTTCTGATTTGTATCCCTTTGCTATAATAAAACTGGAATCATATGTATAGCACTTCCCTGAATTCTTTGACTTGTTGATATGAATCACTGAACCTATGGGGAGAAGAACCCCCCAATTTTGCAGCCAGCTAATCAGACTTGTGGGTGTCATGGGCCCCCCAAACTTATGGCTGAGGTCTAAAGTAAGGGCAGTCTTGTGGAGGCTGTGCCCTTAAGTTGTAAAGTCTGGGCGGCTCACTCTGGATGGTTGGTGTGAGAAGTCATTGCATGGCACGCAAGGAAGGGGCGCCATGTGGACTGTGGTCAATGCAAGGAGACTGTGCCCTGGGGCCACAGAAGGCAGAGAGGCTACAGTGTTTCTAGTTCTTCCCACCTTCCTGCACTCAAGGAAGAAGATGGCCACCAAATGACTAGGCTGTGGATAATGGAGAGAAGTCTAATTGCATCTCTGTGTATTCTGCTCTCCGGTACTCTCTTTCTCAGATGCTCGCTGAGCTTCTGACTTTTCTTTTACACAGAGACAGTGCTAGATTGAATTATTGGCCTCATTGTGGTAGAGTGCACTTTACTACCCTTTAATTTTGGTTTTGCTTTGTGATTTTCTCTGACCGAAGAGATGTTAGCAGAGGTTTGAGGCCTGCTTGCATGGCAATGCTCACTCTCTGTGATCATGCTCAGGTCTGTTAGGCCAGCCTGGCTCCAGAATTAAAACTGTGGAGCTGACTTGAGTGAAACCCCTAACCTGGGGCAAGACCAACTGATCTACCTCCTAAAACAGATCAGATTCAGCTGACCTAGACCAGCTGACTGACAGTCTATCTACAGAGCAATGGTATTGTAAGCCACCGGGTTTTGGGGAGAAGTTTGTTATACAGTAGTAATGTGGTAATAGCTGATTGATAGAGTCCTAACATAAAGAATATTTTAACTTTTCCCATATTAGAAATCCTAATACTTTCTGATAGAGAATGTGTATATCTGACTATAAAATTAACGACTAGCGTTTAAGGGCCCCTACTATGTTCCAGAGGCTATGCTATGTGTCTTATACACATCATTTCTTTTTTTTTCTTAATGTTTATTTATTTTCAGAGAGGGGGACAGAGACCCAATGGAGGGGGCAGGCAGAGAGAGAGGGAGACTGAAAATCCCAAGCAGGCTCTGCACTGTCAGCGAGGAGCCCGATGCTGGGCTCGAACCCACAAACTGTGACATCATGACATGAACTGAAATTGAGAGTCAGACACTCAACTGACTGAGCCACCCAGGCGCCTCTAAACGTTATTTCTTTAAAAATCAATGCAAAATAGGTATTTCATCTCTATTTTACAGGTGAAGAAACTGAGCTTCAGAGAAGTAGGGCCCCTTATGTAAAGACCCATAGTTTGTGAGCAATAGGGTGGTAAAATAAACTTAAGTCTGTAAAGCCTCCCATTCTCTGCTCTATAGCATATTACAGTAGTGTGGATTTCATGAATCAAAAAGGATAAAAAACTTTTCTGAATTGCCCAGGTTTCTTCAAAATGATGTTGATATATGCAATCATGTTGCATGGAGAGAAATGTAAGCTTGTGAAGTGTTATATTTTATTCAGAATTAATCACCTTCTCCTCTGAGAGTCCACAGCACATTACTCATTTTGCTGCCCCGTAGTGAGGATGTCTCAGATTAAATCTAGTCATTGACACATGCACTCAGCAGACTGTGAGCTCGTTGAGGGAGGAAATCTAGTCTCATACCATTTCCTGTCCCTTAATGAAATTAGTATAGGGCCTGCTATGTGGGAGGACCTAGCAGTTTCAAATTTTTATTTTCAAAGGATACTCATAATTTTTCAGCATTATTTGGATATAATGTGGGTGTGATTCTCCTAAATAGTTGGCTTGCTTTATATTTTTTTTTCAACGGTTGTTTATTTTTTTGGGACAGAGAGAGACAGAGCATGAACGGGGGAGGGGCAGAGAGAGAGGGAGACACAGAATCAGAAACAGGCTCCAGGCTCTGAGCCATCAGCCCATAGCCTGACGCGGGGCTGGAACTCACGGACCGCGAGATCGTGACCTGGCTGAAGTCGGACACTTAACTGACTGCGCCACCCAGGCGCCCCTTGGCTTGCTTTATATTGTGGACATTTCAAGTCATGTAACTCAAATTTCCAGAGCCTCCTGAACCCACCTGAACCACATGCAAGATTTTGAATGTGCCTCATGAGGCTTTTAAGGTGAGAAGATCTCTGTCTTCCATGATATTCTCCAAAGGGACCAAGAACCAAAAAAAAAAAAAAAAAAAAAAAAAAAAAAAAATTTAGGATTCTTTGAAGCAATGTTGGAATTTATGTAAGAGGTGCATTTACATAATGGATGGAGTCCCTCCTATAGCCTTTTTCTCTGGACAGTACCTCCTTCCACATGCTGAAATGGTTGGCCTAAATGGAGCCAAATTACATGACCTCATTTTCATTCACAGAAATGACTGGCTTAAGGTAGACATCTTACTCAAGTTAGGTCAATGAATTTTCTCTCCAAAATATTTGCAAATGAGACACCGAGAGGCTGAGCTAATTAGCTGTGCAAAGACAAACAGAAAGGTTATGGAGATTCAATAATAGAGACACTAGGGTCATTTGCAAGGTGAATGAGTTTAAGTCAGATAAAAACAGAGTGGAAAGGAGAAGAAAGAGACAAAATGGTTTCTTGGAAATAAAAAAAGTGGCCTCTGTTTTTCACTCTTTGGTGTTCTAGTCCTTCTCTGGACTGGGTGCTTCTGAGTTTCTATTCTCAGATTTTTTTTTTTTGAGAATTATATTCATAAACATCCCCCTATCTCTATTTTCTTGATCTAATTTGAGTGGGTTTTGTTGAAGAGGATAGAGATGCAGCTAGAACAAATTCCTTTCAAAATGGCTCCTATACCTACTAGGGTCAAATTGAGCTTTAAGACATACATTTTCTTAATTGACTTCTCTGACTTCATTTTACTATTCTGCTTAATTTCCCCTTTAATATAGCTTGTCTTATTAGCTACCTTTGTGTTACCTTAAAATCTTGTAAGAACAAGGCAGTATAGGAAAGCAGGTGCATAAAAATTAAATATGCAATGGTATTGTCATTGTGCCATACTAATTCAGGCTTGAGGTTAAACACCCTAACCTGGGAACCTGGAAAGAAAAGAGCCTTGGTGAGAGTGATTTTATATTAATCATCCAATTGTCAATGACTACTAACATCTGCAGATGAATGTCCACAGTTCTCAACCTGGTAGTCAAGTTCTATGATCTGACCCAACTCATCTTTTCAAATTGTATCTCCTGCTGTTCCTTTTCACATATGCTACAGTGTGGTCAAATTGAAAAACTCATGCCCCAGCTCTCTCTTGCTCATGCTGCCTCATTCTACTTGAAAAGCTCTTCTTTTTGGAAAAGATTTTTGAAATCTGTCCATCCTTTCTATTTTGGTGCAAATGTTACTTCTTCCATGAAGCCATCCTTAGTATTTCTCTCTTTTCTCCATTGCCATCTCTGCCTTAACCCCAGATTATCAGAAATAACCTCTCGTTTCTCTGAACTCCCAAAGCACCTGCTGTGTTCTGGCACTCACTACTTTTGACTTTCATTTCCTTCATACGTTTGTGTGAAGCCCCCTCCCCAACTAACTCTATACTTTAGTGATCAGTCTTTTCATGCCCCAGACACCTATGTACCTAACATGTAGTAGGAGATGAACACATCTAAGAGGATATTGAATGGGGCTTTTCCTCTGAGGAATTTTACTGAATCTCATATTTGATAATGATAAATCCCAACTGAATATAAAGAGAGATCATGCCATATCTCTGTTGTACTCACTCAGAGGTATCCATACTGGTCCTTCAAGTGTAGCCATGCCCCTACCCCCAAGCAATTACCTATGTGCCAAATACATAAGAGAAAACCATGCTTTAAAGGAAATTGTTAAGAGCTGCAAGAATTATGGTTATCTTCCTAGCATCACTCCAATCCAAAATTAGGGGAGGTCATAAGAACTACTCTAGGAGAGACCTGAAGTGTCTTGAGGGGGAAGATTGGCTTGCCACCTTCAGTTGCAATGTCAGAGGAGAAGGACAGGGGGCAGCAGTGAGAGAAAGCTATATATCTATCCATTAGGTGAAGTGGAAGCTATGGAAATTAGCCAGGCTGGGGCTGTGTTGGAAGGAATCTGCCCAGTGGGGGCAGTCTGCGGGGGCTAGGGAGCCAAGCTGTAGAAAAAGTCTTCGTGGTGTTTACCACCAGCAGGCAATTGCTGAAAGGAATCCTGGGGAGTCAGAGGGAGAGAATACCATCCATGTCAGGAAGGAGTCTAGTCCAGAGCAATTCACAGGAATCTGAAAAACCCCCAAACTCACCAGTGATCCCATACCAATTGCCTGAAGTTTAGATGCCTGCCACATTAGAGGGTACTTGACAGGACAAAACTACAATACCCCCAAGTGTATAAAGGGCCATTTGCTCTTGTTCCAAGGTTCCCTGAGCAAGGGGCCCAAGGAAAGTAGAGAGTATGGCCTTCTCTCCCACTGCTTGCTTCAAGGTCAGGTTTGATCTAGAGGAAGAAAAAGTTTGAACTGGATGCAAACACGAAATGTTAATTTACAATACCTAGACTTTTGATGTCTGAAGATGAAATCATTTTAATACCTGATATTGACCAGGAAGTGATGTGCCCGTGGGATGATTGGGCTTGCAGTGATGGAAAAACAATAGCGTTTGAAGGCAGAGGAGAAAAACACAAACACTACTACTCATGTTTTTGGATTTTGAATCAATCAGCCTAGCTGTACGCATTCTAACTCTGTTCAAGGTCTCACTGAGTTAGCCAGTTTTCAAAAGAAGTAAAAGAGATTAGGTGCAGGGTGGTATTATTCATCTTGCTGTGAGTGCTTACAGTGTGTGACACACTGTCTTGTACCCTTCACATGCATTGTTTTGTCTGATCCTCACAACCGTATGAGAACATTTCATGTCAGAAAATTATTTCGTAAATAATTTGCCAAAGTTCTCAGAGATAGGGAGTGGTGAATAGCCATAGCCTTCACCTTTGTGCTACTGCTGCTAGCTTAGCTCCTGGAAGTTCCTGGTGGTTTTTTCTTCTTCTTCTTCTTCTTTTCTTCTTCTTTTAGCATCATCGACCATGTTCACAAGTAAATCATACAAAGTGCTTAAAAATAGCCAACATTGTAAAGGCAATATCATTGACTCAAAATGTTCCAGTCATGTGACTATTAATAATGCACAGAAAAATAGGCTAATGGACTACAAATACACATTTCCACCCTAAGAATCGAAATTGATGTCACTTATGTTTCTGACACTGGTAAATTTTGCCACAGGGTTGATGTATCCGTTTCATGTTTTAAGATGCTACATGAAATTCTTAAGGTTATTAATATCCTGCATTGTCTGATTTTTTTTATCTGTTTTCATAACAGTCCCATTGTTGAACAAGGAAAAAGAGATGACTATGTCATTCTTTTTCTTTGCTCTCTGTTGAGGCAGTCTCCTTTCTCCCTTATTAACAGTATGAAACCCTGAGTTCTTGGATAAGAAATACTTTATCGCAGTGTCATCGCAAAGGAAGGAAATGAGCACTAGCTGCTGTGAGTCACACCTTGCTTTTGAGAGAATTTCTAGAGTTAAATGCTCGCATTTGTTCTCAACATGTCAAAGACCTAGCAAAAATCTGGTTTCATGTCAATGTGAAACATAGCTGAATAATGGAAAGTGACCTTTGGGTTTTAAACATTTCCCTTTCTAGGTTTCTTGTACAATTTTCTATGTACAAGACACAAACCTACAAGGAACTCAGAATACATTGACCATTTTATGAAGCTAAGACTTATTTGCTATCAGGATGTTTTAGTGCCAAATCTCAGGACTTCAAGCCTCCGCTTACTGCCAACACCTCTTTCAAAAAAATCACAAGTAGAGTGGTTTCAGTAGTAAAGGTGTATCTTTCTCAAAAGCTTTTATTTGTATGAGCATTTCTAGAATGTCATGGGTAAATAAATACAAATAATGCTGTTTACTTTGCTGAAGTACTTACTTGTTAAACAGACCATCAAGGTAATGGCTACGTCTTGCATGAGATACTGGTAATTCCCAAAGAGCTGTAGCTGCTGGAAAGGAAATAAAAGTAAATATAAATGTTGCTTCTGCCATTATAGCATTTTTATTATTGCCAACTCTCTTTCTGAACGTAATCAGGAAGCAACTGTTATTTTTCTCTCCTCTTTAAAAAGAAAGTAACTTACCTATGATCTTTAGCATCTCAGTGTAGATAATGAAGCCAGATCACTATTTTCCCAGTGTTTAACTTAATTCCATGTTAGCAACAAGAGTCAGTCTGTTGGGAAACACCCGGGCTTTGGCCACAGTAATCTGACAGCTGTAGTCTCAGCCTGGACATTTGAATTCTCGACATAAGATACCCGCTGGGAACTTTAAGCTTAAACATTTGAAATCCAAGCCTCAAATCATTCAACAGGTGTTCCTCTCCATCCTATCCATGGATTGAGTTCACAAATAGTTCTCTTGGGGTCCATTCACTTTTACAAACTGAACAACTGCCACTATTCCCAAGGAAGCCCATTACAGACTTCAGTCTGGTATGCTTGACTTTCTAAGGTCTGTGTAGACATAGAAGTTGTTTGAAGTTTACATTTATGGAGTCATATATAAAAGTCAGCATATAACCTCCAGAAATTTGCCTTGCAATACCTTTTGCAACCAGGTCTGTTTATGTGCTTCATAGCTGCTGACTGAGCACTAACTTATAACCTGGTCTGAGCCATTATAGACCAGATTTATGCAAATGAGAAATACTTCTGGATTTTTAGAGTGTGAACCCAAGGCCCTGAAGTTTCTAATTTAAGGTCTCTGGGGGACACTCTTTTCTGGGTCTAAACCATCAGAATGAATGGCTTCAGGCTAGACTATCATTCCAATTCTGTGTGTGAAGACTTTGAACTGAGAAATATTTCAGATTTTTAAGAAGATACAAATGATTCCTCATCCTCCATAAAGGGTTCCCAATGGTTCTCATCCTCTAATTCTCTGTCCTCTTTACATTTCTTTCCCACATCCTTCCTCTTCTTTCCCCCTCAGAATGGTGCAGTTATATATAGGCAGGGTGACATGAAACAGGGAGGAATTTTCACAGGCAGCTTCAGTATTTGTTCCGGAAGCAGTTTTCATAGAACTATGGGGATCTGCCAGCCTGACCTCCCAGAGGCATATAAAGGCTTGGCCAAGGGCAAGATCTAGTATGTTCTTAGTGATAAAGGCAGAATTTGAATCTAGGTTTTCTGACTCCCAGTCCAGTTTCTGTTTCTACCCACCTGGTTGCCCCTTAGCCCTCTGTGTCTGATTCTTGAGCATGATAGCCCACCAGATGCTAGAGACCTGTGGTCTTCATTCATGTCTCAAATGTCCCAGGAAAGCAGTATAGTAATAAGTGCCCTCTGAAGCGCTCCCGGAGTCTGTTGGATCATTTTACTCTAGAGCAAGTTATGACTGAAATAATGAAGATTTTCAACTTATACATATCTCTTCCATATAGCTATTTAATTTGTAAGTGATTATTTTTATCATTTAATTGCAAAAGTCTTTTTTTTTTAATTTTTAAATGCTAATCCTTTACTAATGACATGTCTATGTGTCTAACTTCTGGGCGAGTTCAGAAGTAAAGCTCCAATATGTGAGTTTTTCTAGTTTTTGAGCCCTTTAAGGTCAAATTCCAGAACTTCTCTTTCTTTTTATCTCTTCTTAGTCTTTTGCCCATAGTTGGAGACCGACTTCTTGTTGAGTTGTATTTACGCTGTTCTGAAGTTCTCTTCATACTCCAGGTGGAGAACTAAATGCTTGAAGAGGTCAAGTATCTTAGGTTAACTAGAAGAAAACAGCACTGCTAGAAAACTGATCTCTAGCTACTTATTTCTAGCTCCATGCTGTGTGTGCAGTTATGCCAAGTTCCCAAGTTTGCAGACATCTGTTTTGAGAAATGTCATTTATTTACAAAACATTAAATCCTGTGTAGGAGCCACAGCCCCAAGAACAAACCAAGTATGTAAATGCAATTAAAACTGGGAAGAAATTATTTTGGTTCATACCCAATAGAGCAGTGATGCACCAATAAGTTGGATTATGCCATACATGGTCAAGTATTTAAATACCCCAAAGGATGAAACCAGAGCAGCTCGGCCTTCTCTGTTTAAGAAAAGATAAAAATAACTGGTTATGCATGATATCCCAGTCTTTTACATTTCAAAGGGAGTTCAAATTTAATAGCTTGTTGATATACAATCACTTAATCAATGATTCATCGTCTCAATTATTTGTTGAAACACTCTGTTCATTCATTTTCAGCTTCTATCATGACCTCACTCATTCACTCACTTTTATTTAGGGCTTATAAGGTACCAGCATTGTGCTAAGAGTCATGGAGGATATAAATGAATCAGGCACAGTCTTTATTTTCAGTGAATTAAAGAGATTAACACATATGTTAGAAACACATAACATTATGATGAGATACAAAATGTCAAGCATTGACTCAGCTGTGACTCTTCACATCCTAACAGGCTTCTGAGAACTGAAGTGTGTATGTTTTGGAGTCCGGTGGAGACATTAAGCTAAAGGACAGGTGCTTTTGCATGTTAGGAAGTGTGGGTGTGACTCCAATATGTGAGATGAATTGGGTTTTGTTGGTTTCCATACTCCAGGGAGAACCCATGGTAATAATCTGAGCTGGTGTGCTCTTCAAAAGACAAAAAGACAACAGTAAAAACTGCAGGTTAAAAAGTAAATATCCACCCTGCCTTGAAAAATCCTGTTTGGCTGCTATTCCCTTAACTGAGGCTTGGTGTGGTGGTGGGTTATGACAGGCCAAAGAAGACAACAACACGAGGCAGGAACACGTGATAGAGGGATGGTGAATTTGGCAAACAACCCCTCCTGCAGCCTGCTCTCATCAAAGCAGAAGCGAATTCACATGGGGAGCAACCCATATCACCACCACCACCACCCCACATTGACATGGGCATTAGTGCTACTTGAAGCCTTTGTCAATGAAATGGGGACTCGAGAAGGAAAACCTTAAGAGACAAACTAATAACCACCTGGGCTCAGGCAGAATGAGAATGGGAGGGATGGGCCAAGATGCGTTGGGCAGATGTTCTCCACCAGGCTGTGAGGCACTAACATTTGTTTTCAGCACAGAGGGTGCAGCAGCAGACAAGCTGAGAGTGGGGCTGGCATGTGAAGCCTAGACCGTTTTCTGACATAAACTTGGTGGTTTCATCCTTTTTCTCCTTTTGTGAAAGGCTCAAGAAGCCATTCTAAATAAAGTATGGGTCTCCAAAATTACTCCTATAATTATGAATTTTATCCAGTGCTCTGTTGTGTCCAGGTTAGTGCTGGGCACAATACAGAAATGAATAAGGTGCAGTCCTTATCCTAAAAGGCTTCCACTCTAGCAGCAAGTCAGTCATGTTTCAAAAGATACAAATGAAAACCTGTGGACCTATGCATTTAAAACTGTACCTCGCTGCCCCTCTGGAGGATGTTTTCTCAGAAATAAGCATACATCAAGGATAGCAAGGGTAAAATGAGCCTAACAGAGCTGAACCGTATCTAATTTTTATGAATCTAGGAAATAAAAAAGCAAAGAGCTTCTGCCTTGAGTCTTACTAAACCATCTGCCACTAGAGAAATTTTACACCATGATGTGGATCTTAAAACACTGCATTCCATTCACAAATGAATTGGGCCATGTGTGTGAGACAGCATCTGAAGTTCAAATTGCACTGCCTCTCAGATGGATCAAATAGGCACTTGTGCAACCATCCAAGAGTTTAAACTCCCTCCACACCTGTTGCTCCAGCTTACCCTCCATAACTCCCACCTGAGAAGCCTCCCAACAGGAGGTTTAAGGAGGCTGAGAAGCCTGGGCTATTGGGCTCTACACTCTCCAGTTAAAATCCCATTTCTAAATGTGGCTCTCCACTTCTCCCACTTGGAATGTTCTCCCACCTCCTTCCCGTGTACGTACTTCCTATCCATCCTTCAAGTCCCAATTCCCCTCCTGAAACCTTCCTTCTTGGCTTGAGTTACCAATCGGAACTACTGGAACAATTACCATATTGTTTGAGCATTAATTTTTTTTAAACTAATTTGTTGAGCACTTCTCACTGATCAGGCAGATGATTCTCTGTTTTGTGATTATATTTCTATCTCTCTGTACCTTTACTGGAACATGAGTCTTCCAGGACAAAATCTGTCTCATCCTTTATCCACATTTCCAAGCACAATATTTTAAAAAGCTCCATGAGTTGTATTGACATAGGGACAGGGTCCTGGGCACTCTCATTTCGTAGTCACTGGCTAGGAACCAAATTTAAGGCAGTAGAGAGTAAGGAGAGGACTTGGAGACAGTCTCCCAAAGACAATCCAGTAAACCATAATGCCTGCTTGGCTATGGATGAAGGAAGGAGAGAGTTCAGATTGCTCTGAAGTTCTGAGGGCTCTAAGGATCAGATAGTTCTCAGAAACAGAGAACATGGGAGTTAGGAAGAGGAGTCTCCTGCTCTGGAGGCAGGAGAGCTGCTGATGTTTGAGGGTGTGGAAGGACACAGGGGCAGGCACCCCGAGTTCAGAGAGATGTGTCAAGCTATTTGCTATGCAACCAGACACGGGCATAGAATTTCAAGCCTAGCACCTTTAGGTGAGTAACTCCTGCTAGTAGGTGCCCATTCAGATGCACAGATGCACCAGGGGACATGCTGGAGAACTTCATGTTCATCCCTTTGGAATAAACTTCAAGTTTCAGGGATGTCTTCACTGGCTGTGAAGATGGCCTAAAGTTACCCCGTGGTGTTATAGGGAGCAACAGAAGAGTACGATTTGTGAACAAAATATAAAACCTAACGTTTTATTCTTAACTACATTTAAACTATGAGTAGAGACAAAAATCAGTAATGAGAGCAGAATGGAGGTGAGGGAGCTATCTTGACAAAAAAATGGTCTTTAATTCCTTCCCCTTCCCTCAATTGTAAAAGTCGCTGATTGGTATCTTGGAGAGATAACATTATCTGGGGAGGCTATGTGATGGAGTGTTTTCCTTGTGCTGCCTCACCCTTCCCAATCCCCAGGAGGAAGGTTCCAGTAAGCACCCAACATACAAGATAAGGGAGAGAAGTAAGAGATGCAATCAGTTTTTAAATATCAACTCTACCTTTCAACAGCCTCAGCAAAGGTCACTTTTTGTGGTTTTTACCAGCATTTCCAAGCAGCACAAATGGCCCCTTAACTGGTGCTCGGATAGCACTGTACCCATACCTCTGTGTGACATTTATCACTTTAAATTGTGGTTGAATTCTGTACAGAGCCAGACAATGAGCCCATCGGTCATGAGGGTGGAAGGGAACTAGTGGCTTACCTGATGAGATGAGGCACACACGCGATGTTGGCTATTTTCGAGGTGAAAGGGGAGGCCACAGATGCCTCCTGCTCTGACAGTGAAATGCCCGCATGAGCCATTTTCAAAGCCTAGAAGGATAAATCCACGTTACACCCATAACTCCTCGGGCCATGTTCTAACTATTTGAACACCATGAGCTATTCTTCACATTATTGAGTTTATAACCCTGTAACCTTCCAGCCCTGGGTGTCTGTTTATGCTGTCCCTCCACATGGAGTACTATCCCCCTCCAGATCCAGAAAGTCATCAACCAAAGAGGCGCCAGCTAAACGATGCTCCTGGGGCAAAAGAGTGGTGCGTGCGTTCACATGCATGTGTGTGCATTGCTTGTGCGGATGTAGATGTGATAAGCAAAAGGAAGGAATCATTCAAGAAGTCAACTGAAAAGGTGATAGCATTTGGATGGGTATGTGTGGGGGTCTTCCTCATCACAGTTCTTACACTCAGCAGACCATCTTCACAAACGATAGGAAAAGATATCAAATCCCCACCTATTCCTGGGCTGCTTGATATAGCCAACCAGTTAACTGTTGGGACGAAGTACGGGGCTCACAGCATCTTCACTGGAGACAGGGACCGAATCGTACTTATCACACATCCTTCCAGGACCTGTGTTGCCTCACTAAAATAAAGGCTAACTCATTGTCGCAAGACTCGAAACGGCCCAGAGAGAGCATAGAGCAGACAGTGGCCAATAAGCAGGCCAGAGTCAATTTTTTTAATCCCATAAGAATTGTATGAGCATAAAATGAGATTTCGTAGTTCTGTAGTTCTGTAGAACCGCAAAGCATCTGTTTACCGTGGCTGGCACATGCTAAATTCATGTTCAATATACATTAGAATATTTCCTTCTCCCTCTATTCTCTCTTAGTATTTTGTATCTCTATTACATATTTTAAGATCATCTGTTTTATGCTTGGCTTAATATATAGTTTTTAATGTTTATTTATTTTTGAAGGAGACAGAGCATGAGCGGGAGAAAGGCAGAGAGAGAGGGAGACACAGAATCCAAAGCAGGCTCCAGGCTCTGAGCTGTTAGTACAGAGCCTGACACAGGGCTCGAACTCACGAGCTGCAAGAGCATGACCTGAGCCGAAGTCGGATGCTTAACCAACCGAGCCACCCAGGGGCCCCTGTTTGGGTTAATATTATGCATGATTCTTTCCACCACTAGATAATGAATATTAGGGGGCAGAGACTATGTCCTTTTTTAGCACTTATTATTTGTTTTGTTCTAATTTCTACACAATTATGGGAATGGGTTTTCATTTTAGGTTTTGAAGCATAGACTAACAACGAGCGTCTTCTCGTGACGCATAAGGTAGAAAAATTCATAATAGATCTCTAAGCGTGAACACAATTTTTCACAGAACTTAGACGAAAATATTTAAAAAGAGAGGAACACAATTACCCAGATCCTAATGATCTAGTAGGCTTTGGAAATACAAAGCAATCCCGTTCCGTTTTGTGCTGAAGATTTTGTACTGAAAATATTTGCTTATGCACATAAATCTTCAAGGTGGGCTATTATTTCAACCATATCTTCAACACTCAGAGTCTAAAACACGTACTGCTTTCTCTTGTGTATGGGAAGGCATCTGCTGAGAATTATTTAATTTAGGCCTCTCTATAGTTTGTCATAGCCACATAGTTTGGTCTGCGATTTCACTGATATGTTATGCATACATGATTTTATACATAATTCAACACTGTAAACCATCAGTTTCAAACGTTTCCTTCACTCGGCCTTTACTACTCATGTGTTCTACTCACCCCACAGTCATTAGCTCCATCTCCGCACATGCCCACGTAGTAACTGCAGGGGACGGATAAAAAACATTAATGCCTTATCGCCTCTCTTGGGTAAATTTCATCACAACCAACTCACACATGATGTATGTGTGTGTGTTGAACACACGTGGCATCAGGCTCGTGGCAAATGACTTGGAGAGAAATATCCCCAGAGGAATAAGGCTGTTGTATTTAAGTTGTTTCCACCATGTGGAAATGACAGTGATTTTGCCAAGGACGGCCACCAAGAAGATTACACATTTCAAAACAAGTCCTGGGTGATTGTATCCATCAGGGCTCTAAGTGTGCAGCCATAATCACAGCACTTCCCACACCTGATGCACCGAATAACCTGATCCATCTGTGTTTTTTGGTGGCTGATGCCACTGCAAGTTTAGACATTAGGATGAGAAACCTTTGGGAAATGGTTGAACAGGTAGAACCAAAAGCGTATACACATAATCTTGAGGCATTCTGGAGTGATATGAGAGCGTATGCTCCTAATCGCTACCAGTTTGGTGTGCAAACACCACAGCATGAATAGAAGAGTAATAACAAAACCAATACAGGCAAAAAATAAAGTTCTTGGACAGTTTCCTTATGATTAGCTGACACATAAGAGATGGTCATTTTTATAAGTCAAAAATGGTCAAAAACAAACTCATAAGATTCAACTCAATATTTGGCAGGTATATACGAAAATATTCTTATAAACACTTCATGGGCTCTCACGCATGTCATTGCTGTGTACATTTGCTGAAGTGGGTCCTTTTCTTCAGGCTCAAATCACATATTTAGTCTTTATATCACACAAAGAATCTTACATCTTCAAGTGCTCCCTGAATTCAGAAGACAACTCAGACAACCTGTGTGCATTGTCAGTGATAAAGTCAGGAGGAATAAGATGGGGAAATCGAGAAGACAGTTCATTCCGAGACAGCATATTTTCCTGAATTGATTTTTCTTTAAGGGACTATAGCTTTTCAAAAGTAAGCATATAAATTGGCAAAATTTCTTAGGCATTGAGATGGGTAAAATTACTTTCTTCGGCTATTATCGTATAATGACCATGTAAGTAAAATAGTCACTTAAACACTGGCTACTAACCCAGCCTCAAGGCATTATGGGAGTTGACAGGCATTCTTTTTAAAACTTCCCTAAGAATGTTTTGGCAACACAAAATAATAGTGAAAGGCAGTCTCCTGATTTTAGCTACTACTTGTCAGTAATTACCTGAAGTTTCACTACTCTCTTTCCTTTTCGCTTTCTGGAAATATGTAGCTCAGAAATTATAACATTCCCAGAAAATTATAGGTAGGTCTGGTCTCAAGAAGAACCATTTCACTCTGATGTACATGGTTATCTATATTTTTGAAGGAGATAAAAAAAGGGACTTTTTTTTTTTTTTTTTTTTTTTACTTTGGCCTCCATACCCAAACCATTGCCAGGGCCACATACAGTGAGACTATCATTCCACCTCTTTCCTACTGGTCCTGGAATCATTCACATATCTTCTAATGGACCAACCTCAAATAATTCCAGGGGATGACCCACACACTTCCTCATTTTTCTCATTCTGAGATATATAAGCCCCTATTTTTTCTATTCCCCACATCCAAGCAGAGGATCTTCCTTTAAGTTATGCTGTACGGGCCACAGAAGGAATGCTGTATGGGGTAGGCAGCTTCCAAAATGGCTCTATGATTGCCATCTCCTGGTGTTCAAGACGTTATATAAAGCCCTTCCCTGGGTGTGGGCTAGACTCAGTGACGTGCCTCTAATAAAGAGAATACAGCAAAAGTGATGGGATGTCTCTTCTGAGATGAGGATATAAAAAATGGTGATCTCTTTCCATCTCTTTTGCTCACTCTTGTGGATGCTAGCTACCACACTATGAGCTGCCTTATGAAATGATCCATGTAGCAAGGAGCAGAGGGTGGCTTCTGTCCAACAGCTACAGGGAACTAAAAAATCCTGCCAACAGCACGTGAGGGAGGCCAGTGGCGGGTCCCTCCTCCTCCAGCACTGAGGTAGCTGCAGTCCTGCCTAACACCCAACTGCAGCCTTGTGAGAGGCCTGAGCCAGAAGACTCAGCTCGGCACACCTGGCTTTCTGACCCGTTGGAATGTAAAATAATAAGTGGTGTTATTCTAAGCCACTAAATGTGGGGTTAATTTGTTACGCAGCAATAGATAATGAATACACTCTCCTTTCGTGCAATAATACCTACTTTAATTTCTGAAATTCTTCAATAAGACTAGATTTCTGCCCAGGAGACATTCTTGCAAAAATGGTTCCATTCACCAGGATCTAAAGAGAAAAACAACTACTGCAATAAGATTAGGATGAAGAACACTTTTTTTTAATTTTTAAAGTTTGTTTATTTCTTTAGAGAGAAAGGGACAGAGCAGGGGAGGGGCAGAAAGGGAAGAGAGAGAGAGAGAGAGAGAGAGAGAGAGAGAGAGAATCCCAAACAGGCTCTCTGCTGTGAGCACGGACCCACCATGGCACTCGATCTTATGAACCACGAGATCATGACCTGAACCAAAATCAAGAGTTGGACACTTAACCACCTGAGCCACCCAGGAGCCCCCGAGGATACTTTTTAAAAAAAAAGAACAGCCCTGAAAGTCATTCCCAGCCACTGTTTGAATATAGCAATAGGTGGTGTGTCGTTAGCCCAAATGTCAGGACAGGGAGAAAGGGGACTCAATGCTTTAACTTTCACTTTCATCTCCCATCACAACTTTATGACTTTTTTCCTGGCCATTTTTCTGAGATTGGATAAGCTCTAGTTAATAATAGCTGAAAAGCAGCAGAGTATATGGGACAAAAATGCTTAAGGAAATACAGTTCTTTCTACTAAACACTATCACCACAATTGCAGCATAGATAGAGGAAAAGTGATAGGTGAGGAGTGGAGACCAACGTTCCATTCTCAGCTCTGGTCCCACTAGCTGGGCAAAGCTTAGACAAGGGACATAAACTCTCTGAGTCTCAGCTTCCCCATCTCCTCAATTAGGTACTGCACTAAGTACTTCTAGGTACTTTCTAGAAGCCTCTGGGGTCTAGATTCAATGGTCTTGTCTGTTAAGGTGACAGAATTTTCAAGAAACTGCTAACAGGTGGTTGCTTGCCCTCAGCTTGTGCTCCACTTATCTCCTTCACACTGACAGTGCAACCCTGCACAGCACTATTTTTAAATAGACACACAGAGGACAAGGTAACAAATGATTTTGAAAATAAACCACGGGGTCTTTGTTTCCTGCTGCTGTAATTTAAGAATCCAGACAGGAAGGGGAATAGAGCTCAACCTGACATGAGTTGGTGGCTTTCAGAGAGAGGCTGACCCACAAAACAGGCAGCACATTTGGAACTATTTGGAGGTCCTCCCTGCTGGGGAGGGAAAGGAGGAGGGAGACTGGGATTGGGCTGGCCATGGGGGGGGGGTGAAGAGCTGTACCAGAGCTCAGACTCTGAAGAGGGGGTTATGTGCATGTGCAGGATCAGGTAGGGCTGGGGAACTTCTGAAGGAGCACCTTTGGGGGTGTTTATTCCCCAAATCTGAGACAACCTCACTGATCATCACCTTCACTATTCTCTTTTTTTTTTTTTTTTTTTTTTGCCTCACTAATTTGGGAGCAAAACAAAACACTTCATTTCACCAGTACTTACTTTTGGAAGCAAGCTGTTGAAATGCTGAAATATCACTTGGTAGGATTTCCCACTCATTGCAAAATGGTAACAGCTCCCTCTTGCTCCATCAGGCACCGAACTGTTCCCAATGTTAACGCAGGCTTCCTAAATTCAAAAGGGCATTGTTTCCACATGGGCTTTTAAAGAATGTCTCTGCTTTCCTATGTTTTATGGAAGTGTATTCAAGTTATGCAATAGTGTGAGGGCCAGCAAATACATAATGTGCAATTTGTCCATGGAACCTAGACTCCGATGAAGAAGACACTCAAAATGTCCTTCCCAAATTATATGAACATATGAGACATTGCCAACACAATGCTCAGGATCATGTCCTAGGAGTTCATACATGTATGTCAGTCTGCTGAGGAAATCCTTCCGAGGTACCCGTTAGTGATTCCAAGGAAGAGTAGAAAACATTCTTCCCTCTTCTTTCCTCTCCTCTTCATGCTGACTTTTATTTCCTAAGATCTTTTACCAGTCATTCACTCACCAATCATTCCCCAATTTCTTCCTTGTGAAATAGGCAGACTCTTTCTTCAGAGCCTAGCTCCTTATAGCACCTGCCTTCTCCCCACCTCAACAGGCAACACATTCCTTCATGGTGTTCCACTCCTCTTCCATGCCCTATGTTCCATTGCACTGGCTCTTTCTCTCCTGCCCTCCACTTGTCAATGTGCTCCCATCACTGCAATCTAGCTCTACCTGGCTTAGCCCCAAGAGAGAGCACCCGATGAATGCACATGCACTCACAGTGTTGACAGCTCATCATGCTTTTCCATGCAACATTTCTCAGGGGTCCTTACATTAGTGTAGAACTCTGAGTTCAAATAGCATAGAAGGTGAGAACATTCTTTTCACTAGAGGGATTCATCTTAAAATTCTGAATTGGGAGGCAAGGAGATACAGCCCTCTCTTTCCACGCCCCTTCTCCCAACTGCAAAATAGCCAACAAAAATATGCTTAAAGCATTCCACATGAGGCAAGGAAAGAATTCCTTCTGCTTTCAATAGAAAGTTGGATACGGAAAGTGTGGTGGGAGGGAGCCAGACTACCCAGCGATGGCCAAAACTTCAGTAAAGGTATTAAATTAGTGAGTGGGTAGTGTGAGTGGACTGTTTGTTAAAAATTAGTGAAGACCTGATTTTTATCACACAGTGAAATGGAGGCAACATGCATTGACACAGAAGCAAGTGAGTTTGCAAGGATATAAGCACCAGAAATCTGCTGAAAGCACAGATAGAGCTGTCATCTTTTACAGCCAATATGATGGGGTTTGAGCCAAGTAGGGGTAGGGTCACTGTACAGTTGTGCAGCTTGTATACTGTACAAGGCCTACTCTACATTTAACAATCCAAAGGGCTGGTCAGCCTGAAGGAAGGGAGCATTTTTGTAATTTATCACCTGGAGGACCATCTGGAATTCAGACAGGCAGAGGTGCCACATTTAATGATGGATGTCAGGCTGCAGCCCATTTTTTTCACAAAAGCACAGGAACCTTGCTATCTCGAAAAGCTTGACACTTGCTAACTTAATGTCACAAACACAGCACAATCTAAATGGCCATGGATCTGGGGGCTCCTGGGTGGCTCAGTGGGTTAAGCGTCCAACTTCAGCTCAGGTCATGATCTCACAGTCAGTGAGTTTGAGCCCCACGTCGGACTCTGTGCTGACAGCTCAGAGCCTGGAGCCTGCTTCAGATTCTGTCTTCCTCTCTCTCCGCCCTTCCTCAGCTTGCAATCTGTTTCTCTCTCTCTCTCACAAAATAAACATTAAATTTTTTTTAACTTAAAGAAAAAGTATTTCTGAAAAGTCTTTAAAAAAATAAACAAGTAAATGCCCATGGATCTGGGTGCTATCAGACAGACCTAAATTTGATTTCCTGCTCTGCAACTTGCCAGTGGTGTGTCTTGGGCAAGTTTACCTTGTTGGACCTCAGTTTTCACATTTGTGAGTTGAACAGTTTGTCAACTGTATAGGCCAACTATGAGATTCCAATGGGAAATATGGACATAAGTTCCCAGCCACATTGGAATCATGGGCTGATGCCAGCTCCCAACCCAGAGATTTGGATTTAACCAGTAAAACCTTGGCACTGGAAGCTTTAAAACTCTTCCAGGTGATTTCTTCATGCAGCCAAGGCGAGAAGTGCTAGTGGAAATGCTAAATGCTTTGCAAACTTCAGAACCTCCAGCTGTGAAGGGTTTTGACTTTGGTGACTTCTAACGCCCAGAGAAGGCTGCCCAGGCCAGGGCTGTATGCCATCAGCCCAGGCCACCAAGGGGCCTTCTAACTTTGCTCACATTCTTCTCCGGTCCATTCTCCTGGTTCTCAACCAGCTGCCAAGTCACAGAGGCAGGAACAAAATCTTCTGGTTCATTGGCTTCAACAAGGATCACTTGGCTTCCTCCAGGAATCATTTCAGAATTCTTTGCCACAGTAATCGCTGTTTGAAGGTTGTCACCTAGATGACAAAGAGAGTCAGCTTGCTTTCTGTGTAAATCTCTCAGCAGCTCAAATTGAGCTCTGCCTCCTCTGAGTGGGCATACCCCAATATTGGTGCTCTTTGGGGGGCATTTCCCACTTTTGGCCTTATTTGATAAGCATTTGTCTGTCCCTCTTGCCCAAGCCTGTCTGTCTCTAGTGGTCAAAAACAATGTCTGCATCTCCCTGCCACAATGGCAGCATGTCTTCAACACTGAATATTTCCAAAACATGCAAGGATGAATAAGGAAATGGTTACGTGCTTTTTGATGAACCCTCAGAAGACTGAGAGCCCCAAGTGGTGAAGATAACACGGGCCCACTCCGATTGCATGGAACCATTTTGGGGATCTGGATTGCAGTCAAACAGAGACTAGAACACTGAGGGCTGGGCCATGCATGGACTGAATCAGCATATGCTATGCCTGCCCCACAGCCCTGAAGGACAGCTCAGTAGAGTCTTACACCCTTTACACAGAAGTCTCACTGGGGTTCTTGAGCACATATACGTTCTTGTGTTTAAACATTTACTGTGAGCCTATTAACTCTGGACCAAGCCCAAGTAGGGAGAAGGGGCATTAGACAAAGAGAATGAAGTATGGTCTCTGCTACCAAATCTCGCAGTCATCTTGGGGCTGCTGCACTTGTGCCGCAAGAACAGGAGTCAAAGAACAGTAACACATGACAGCTAAGTATTTTTCCTTCTGCCTCAGCCACATGAACCCACTTAGCTCACATGGTCTTTTTCTGATGCCTGGGATACATTGAATGTGTCAGGCCTCCAGAAGTACACACCAGTAATCATCACGGTCCTGATGCAGGCTTCATGCAGTTCCTTCAAGACTGGCTTGCTTTCTTTTTTCAAGCGATTCTCCATTATGAGAAGTCCCAGAAATGTCAAGTCTGACTCCACCTTCTCTCTTGGGATTCAGGAGAAAATATTAAAGCTTATTTATGGAGTCTTGACGGTTGAATTTATTTCTTCCTTAAAAAACTTTTTCTAAATTTTATCAATGTAATGCATGCATATGTTTTAAAAAGAAAAAAGGAAAAAAAAAAGGAAGAAAAGGGGCGCCTGGGTGGCGCAGTCGGTTAAGCGTCCGACTTCAGCCGGGTCACGATCTCGCGGTCCGTGAGTTCGAGCCCCGTGTCAGGCTCTGGGCTGACGGCTCAGAGCCTGGAGCCTGTTTCCGATTCTGTGTCTCCCTCTCTCTCTGCCCCTCCCCCGTTCATGCTCTGTCTCTCTCTGTCCCAAAAATAAATAAATAAAACGTTGGAAAAATAAAAAATAAAAAAAAATAATAATAAAAAAATAAATAAATAAAAATAAAAAAGAACCCAAAAGCTTATGATGAAAACCAATAGTCCCTGTCTCCACCCCTATTCACCCCCTCTCCTTCCCAGAGGCAACCACTTTTATATCTTTTAGCAACTTCTTCCATTTTTCAACTCCATTTTTTAAAAGAATGTGTTTATCTACCAACTCTTCTGTTGATTTTTAAAATTTTTGTTAATCACACATATTTTGTTTTTAATTTCAAAGACATTTTTTGTGACCTGGTAATCAGTTTAGTTAAGCATTTAGTAAGTCTACAGGATATTACGGTAACAGTTGAATATGGAATAATTCCTTTCAACCTCCATCTGTAACCTCCAGAAAATATATGATATCAGCTAAGCCTTCAAAAAGTTATCAGAATTTGAAATTGGAAGCTTGGAGTCTAACTGGGTTACACTCATTTTATAGGAACTCACCTCAGGAATGGAATAAATCTCAGGTGACTTTTTAAAAAGTCAACGTGGGGGGCCAAGATCTCTTTCTTATCTCGCATTGTTCCTTTTTCTGCCTAGGGAGGAGTTAAGATTGCAGGAGGAGCTGGAGACCTAGGGACCTAACCTTGTTGGGTACAATCTCCCATGTTCAGTCCTGTCCCACGTCTACCTTCCACAGTACGTGATAGAGCTGAGTCTCTGCCTGTCAGGTTCTACAGGGTGGAGCAACTTCCCTCTCACCATCTCTCTCTCTGGCATGGCGTAGACCACACTTCTTCCATCCCTACTGATTCAGACTCCAATCACCGCCCCCCACCTACTTTTCATCTTACAGAAATGATAGAAATCTGTCTGCACTTAATCACCTCTCTAGTTTTCTTTGATGTTATTTATTTTCTATCATGCTGGTAGGACTTGGGAGATAGAAGAAATAAACACACAGTCAGTAAACCTTCTTCAAGAGAAAGAGCAGAGTTGGATTTCTTGATGAAAAATATTACTCAAACTTAGATGGGAACACAGTGAGGAAACTTCTCTCTGGAGTACAGAACAAGGTACTCCATCTTTCATTCAAAAGTCCACTCACCAAATAATCACTCTGTTTTAGACCTTGTATTGGGCACTTGCTGAGTACTCAGATTATCAGATAGGAATCCTGCCTCAGTGATCTCAGAGAATATTATGAAAGACCTATCTTAATACAGAATGTGTTAAATTTCTATCATTTAACTTCATAGCTGTCTATTATACATTGGATTCATATTTTCCCATTAGCTAGAACTAAAACAAAGAATCGTCCCACCAGTTTCTTCCAGTTTTGGTCTCTATTTGAGGACTCTTCCCTTTTTCACCAATTCAGGCACTTGGGCCTCTTGCTACCTTGCAACATTCCCGGCAAATCCCTGTGTCAGTGAATCCCTTGCACTCACTCTTCTGACTCCCTGCAATACTCTTCTTCTGGATATCCTCATGCCATATCTCTGTTCAAATGGCACCTCTTCAGAGGACTTTCCCTGATCATTCCATGTAAAATGGTATCATGATCTATCTTTCCCAATTAGGATATAAGCTTCTGAGGGCAAAGATTGTCTCACTTCAGAATCTTCAGTGCCTTAAAGAGTATCTCGTGCACCCTCAAACTCAATAGAAATTTGCTAAACCAACGAAAGGGAGAATTTTGACAAAGTATTTCTTCTGTTTGTTAGTGTGGGGTGTTTTATTTTTTCCAAAAAAAAAAAAAAAAAAGAGAGAGAGAGAGAGACAGAAACTCTTCTACTTCCCTTTTATGACACACCAGTTTTTAAAGAAGTTTTTGATCTTTCTGATTCGAAAACTTTGCAAAATATAATTTGATTCTAAAAAAAAAAAACCTGAAAACACTTTTCCCTTACTCTGTTTGAAAATAGTAGTGAAATTTTAAGAAGCATAATAGGATCCTGATATTCTCTGGGAAAATCTGAGATGATTGGAAATCTAGCACATTTGATCATCACTTTCTTATTCTGTTATATTTATAATAATGTCTACTCATCAGTGACTTTTAAATGAGAACATCACAGCTACATTAGTGTGTGGCAGCTGGGTGGTGGCAATATTCCTTGTCAAACTACATGAATTTTTTCTTCACACATAACCTTAGCTTTTGTTATTAAAATTTTTGCCTTGAGAAATTACAAAATCCTGTGTGTTATGGGTCTTCATGCTTGCTCAAGAATAGCTAACACCTTTAATGTTAAATCTGAGAGTGCCATAATTTATTTCATTGATTTCAAAATGAGCTTTGTGATTCTATTTAGAAGATTAAAATGTCATGGCTGAAAGTCTCCTTAAAGATCATCCAATCCTACACTTGAGAGACGAGGGAAATAGACACAGTGCAAGGAAGGGACAAAGATTCTATTAGAACACATGGACATAGCTTGTAAACAGTAACATTGAACCAAGGATATCCACATCTTATGTGAAGGTGCTAATTGTACATAAGTGAGGGTTTCTCTATCAGCAACACTACATCGAAGATAATGCATAGTTTGTTATTCAATGTTCTGCTGTATTTCACTACTCCTTTGTCTTAGACAATTCAAAAATAACCTTTAAAAACTGAGAAACATTAAAAGAGAAAAGAATTTGCAGATTATACTCTAATGAGGACATCTTATCCATTAATGTAATTAAGAATACTGAATCCTATTTCATATAACTCAACTTAGACTCACTACATCTCCAGGTCTGAAACCAGGTTTAAAGCATACTGGAGGTCAGTGTGTCACAGCGCCCACTCTCTCCTTCTCAACCCGTTTGTACGTGGGACCCCCAAGCCAGTCAGCCACATAATGTTCCAAGATTGAAGAAGTGTTGGTTATTTTTGATTGGATGATGGACTGCCGGGCAGAGATAGCTCACTGACAGCTGGGAGTCAAGAGATCTGGACTACTATCTTTGTTCTACCTCCAACCAGTCTTCCCCAGTGTGGCTTACGGTTGCCCGGCTCCAAGTTAGGAGATTGGATGAGACGACTTTCCATCTCCAGGAGGCTTCCTCGTGATTGGAGCTGTCCTTCTGTCCATCTCCAGCATTCATTTACTTCACACACACAGAGCCTGCTCTAGTGTCGATATCTGACTTCCTTACCTGGCTAAATTCTCTACTTCTGAAAGCTTCTTCATCTTCAAGCCTTTATGGGCAAAAGCAATGACACGGAAGCCTTGTATTGTGTATTTCCTGAGTTCCTGTGGGAAATTCTTGGGTACTGTCAGGTGAGAGGAAAGAGGTAAAGGTAAGGTCACACTGAAGGCTGCCCACCTCCTAAGCAAGACTCTGGGATCCAGTCACTGTACCTTGTTTTAAAATTCCAAAAAAAAAAAAAAAATACTTTAATAGAAAAACTACAGCTCTGGCTAAAAGCCACAACTTCATTAGGGTGCTCTTATTATTCTGACAGAAATGAATGCCAAGGATGCACCGGTCATCCCCTGGGTGTCAACTCCACTGGCTGGCTTTAATAAGGATAGACCTCACGACTATGTCTACAAGGATAAAATGAAAACAGCTGATCCTCTGGATCAGGGGTCAGCAAACTAAAGGCCAAATTTGGTCCATTTCTTGTTTTTGTAAACAGTTTTATTGAAATGCAACCATGTCCATTTGTTTATCATCTATGTCGGGTTTGGGGTCACAATGGCGGGGTTGAGCAGTTGAGACAGACACCATGTGGCCTGCAAAACCAAAGTTATTTTCCACCTAGCTCTTTGCAAAAAAGTTCGCAATCCCTGCTATAGAGGACAGATGACACAATGCCAACGTTTGTGTATTTTGGCATGGTAGTCATTACCAATATTACAATATTTGTGAAATCTTTATGGCTCGTAGGATGCCTCGAAGAGCATTAAAAAGAACAGTGTAATGGAAGTGTAGTGGCTTAGGTAGCAAAACACTTGATTTCTAGTATCCACTCTACTGCCAACTAACTCTCTGACCTTGGGCTTGGTAGGTCTCTCTTCTGGCTCCTCAATTTTCCCATCCATAGAATGAGAGGGTGTGGACCTCAATGTCCCCATTCAGCTCAAGCTTCCTGTAATTCTAAAATGATCCAGAAGGTGGGGATCAAGGCATCTCCTAGCTCTCTATTTCCTAAATACAGGGGGAGAAATCACTGAAGTTATTAGCATATGTCAAAGATCTGAGGTCGGGACAAATAAGAATTGGAAGGGCTACCAGAAGGATGAGAGGTGAGAAGTGACTGGCCCAAACCCTTACCAGGGAGCAAGGGCAATAATCACCAGTTAAAATTTCAAAAAGATACTCACTTGCATCTGTGAGACTGAAAAAAAAAATGTACAGCAAAATATAGGCCATCAGTCTGTGAGGAATAGAGGGATAGAGGGATAGAGTGTTAGAGGTCATGGGAGTTCTGAGGAAGATCAAGGTTGGAAAAAGGGGCTGCTTCTAAGGTAAAAAAGGCTCTAAGTAGAGGGAGAAGTTAAAGCAATCATTTGCCAAATCTAAAATTGTGTGCACAAGTTGATGGCTAGCAGCAATCATAGGGAGAATGTAGATGAAAATCAGGAGAAAAAGGCCAATTTTATCCAAATGAACTCATTTGAATGCAACAATATCCTTACAAATCTGGGCTGCCGCTTAGAGGGTGCATATGTTTGTAAGACAAAGAGACAATACAAATCAGCTCAAAATCTGGCCCAGAAAGATGAAATTGCTGTGAAAATGATCAATTGCATTGCTCTAATACCGTCTAATTTGCTCTAATCACTTTGTGTGTGTGTGAAAGATTTATCTTGTCTGTATTCTCCTTCCATTGACCGGCACGAGGCCCTTACATGGTGCCAGCCCCCAGAGGTGTCAGGCGGAGCGCCCGAGTTGCAGGCTGAGTGCAGGGCCCAGACCTGTCCCATTATTCCCTTCACACGTTCCTGGTTCGCTCACCCTGATGTAGCTTCCTGTTCTGGCTCCTGATATTTGCTTCACATCTCCTTCCCTGATACCCCATTGTGGTTGGACTTTTCTGGATCGATCAAAGCCAGATATTTACTCTCTGCCTCACGGCCTTGAAATGGTCACGTCTGTCTTATCAGATCTCCTGGGCCCACTTCTCACTCACTGAGAAAACAATCACTTCTACATTCATTTAGTCTTGTGTGCTTTGTGTGTTTGGGCTTCTAAAACATTTTTACCTCCTGAAAGAGAGAACAGGGTCAATTAGTACCTGTTTCAGACTTGCAGAACTTGGCCAGCATCTCCGGGGCACCCTTCATATACACATGGAAGTGATCCTCCCCTGCCACCTGAGCGACCACAGACATCCTCTGCAGGCTTGAGGAAAATGGAAACTGGCGCAAAATGGCTATGGCTTCCACGGGACTCTGAGACAGCACCAACAAAGGGGAGCTTAAGATGCTTGTGAAATTTCACAGACACATACCAACAAATAGGACTTGCTCTGCAATGAACCCAGGGATGTCATGAAGTGGTATGTTTGTCACAACATTGATACTTTTCTGTCTGCCTCGACGGCGATTCCCTCATCAAGTTGTCTGGTTCTGCAAGGCCTTTCCCTTTGACTGCCTGGAGAAATCCTAATCATCTTCCAGGCCAAGTTCACAGGTCTCGTCCTCTGTGGCACTTCTCTCTCATAAATAGTATTCACTCTCACCTCTGAACGCCTGCAGCTCTTTCTTCAGCCTTTATTATAGCAGTCGGCCCAGGGTATTGCACTGATTTGCACCTATATGGATTTTTCTACCAGCCTCTGTACTCCTCCAACACAGAGCCCCACACATCTAGCTCTGAAATCACTCTATCCCTTAGCACCTAGCGCAGTGCTCTAGCATAAGACAGGTTCATGAATAAATTTAAAAATAGATTCAGGAATGAAGGGACGAGCAAACCAACTGTGGACACTGTTAGTTTCAAGGAGAAAGAGCTGTCTGATTTGAAAAAGCAAGTCATACCCAACTGGCTTTCGGTCCTGGCTTTATTATGTTTGAACCTGGCATCCCAAATGTGCGGTAGTCTGCATCACAATCTTCCATTATCTGTTTCAAAATGAAAACATTCATGATTCCTTACAGCAAAATAGTAAGAAAGAAATACCTCTCATTTGCATAGCACTTGAACCTTTTCAAAGCCCCTTCCACATATTTTCTCTTGTAGGCCAATTATCTGAATACCATCACTGTCAAATTTCTGTTGCGTTATTAAGGACCTTGTTGGAGAATGTCAAAAAGCCAGAAATATTGTGACTACAGTTTAAGTGGTAATTGATGGAAGAAATGCCGGCTACAGGCCAATGACTCTTCCTGAATGGTATGACTAGTAATTGGATGAGAATTTAATATAGCTGAGCACATTAGCCCTCAGTTGAGTTAGGATCGGGTCTTGAGATAAACCTGGGATTAATTCTTATTCTGTATCTACGTTACTAGCCTAATTGGTTAGCTAAAGAGTTAGCAAGTTAGCTGCTGGCAAATTAGAAAGCATATTTGAAAACAGTTTGCATTCTTTGGAGGTTGCAACAGTATAAGTTACACCATTTGAGAAACCAATATTAACCTAAAATATAGGACAGGCAGTCAGATCTACAAATCAGAAAATAGGAGACAACATTTGGCCTCTGCTCCATCACTTACCTGTTTAACGTTGGGGACAATGCCTCCATTTCTCCAGATCTCAAATTTCTTCTGAAAAATATTCTGACATCCCTTGTAGCACTAAAATTATTAGAGTCTACAAGGATATTTCCCCTCCTCCTTATGTTTCATGACAGGTTCCTATCCACCAAAGGATATTTAATTCGAGACTGTTTCTCACCTAGCTTTAAATTCTGCAAATCACCTTGCACTTCCATACTTTGGGGTGGATACCACTGCTCTTAAAGACAGTTCTTACAGAGCTAATCCTAGCAATTTATGTTCCTGCACAAGACCCCGAATTGTATGTCATTTGTACACATAGACCAACTCCCCTCGATGGAGAAGAGCCACCGTCAGAACCAGGATCAAAGTCACATATAGTAAGAATGACCCTAAGCAGCTCATCATTGTGTCTATGCGAAGGATGCCGGTGAGGACAATGTGTAATAATTACACTGATTCCTCTCCATTAAGATCCAGGAAAGTGATTATCCCTTTGTGTTTAAGTAGAAGATTTCTCCACAGCAAATGCTTAAATTTTAACTTGCTGATATCAAAAATTTCCATGTTTACCAGGTTTCCTCTTTTATTATTTTGGCTTCTAGAAAGCTACAATTTTGCCAGTACACACTTTTTAAAAATTTTTTTATAAGTTTATTTATTTTAGATAGAAACAGTGTGGGGGGGGGGGAGGGACGGAGAGAGAGAGGGAGAGGGAATCCCAAGCAGGCTCCACACTGCCAGTGGAGAGCCCAAGTCGGGGCTTGAACTCATGAACCCGTGAGTTCATGACCTGAGTCAAAACCAAGAATTGGACACGTAACCCACTGAGCCACTCAGGTGCCCCTCCCCCCACTATAAATCTATACATCTATAAATTTGCCTTCTTGTGAGGTGTTATTTCATGTCCCTGCAGTCATGTGTTTTCATTCCTTTAACATTCTGTTTAAATGCTGCCCTGTAGTTAAGATATCATTGTCAGTAGCTTGAAAACGTGTTTTGTTTTGGTTTGGCTTTTTGGAGAGCAGAGTAATGTAATTAACTAAATAGTGACTGACTGAATGAATGAATGAATGCTTTTCACTTGGTGGGCACTTTACAATGCAAGCAGCCCCTGTAGGCTCATAGGATCAGTGCTTACCACAAGTCGGTGAGTGAGGCGTTATTATCACCAATGCACACCTGAGGTAACAGACTCAGAATCTTGGTTCTGGATTTGGGGTCACACAGCTAGAAAGTGACGGGGTCGAGAGGTCTGCTCACCATGTCATGACAGCCACGAGAATGGGTTTATACCTTTCAACTGTTCATACTCAGCTCAAAAAATTGATCCAGTTGGACTGGGAAACCTTCAGGCTAGTATCTAGACCTATACTGTCTAATACAGTAGCTACCAGCCACCTGTGGCCATTTATATTTAAATTGATTAAAGTGAATTAAAATGGAAAATTCAGTCCTTGGTTGCATAGCCCAATTTTAAGTACTCGATAACCACATGTCGCCGGCTAGTGGCTACTCTACTGAATAGCACTGCTTTAGACCACTGTTTCTCTGTGTTACAGAGAATGTACCATGTTTTGGCCTGTCAAGGTTTTGTGGTCAAGAAGGTTTGGTAAATGCTGCTTATCCTATTCCTTCTTGAATATTCACAATGCACCACAGTATACTAAAGAAATCTGGTAGCCAAGAAATCAATTTTACTTTCTTAAAACAGCAGGTTCCCAATTTGATCACGGAACCTTATTTCAAGCTGCACTCATTAACAGAGTTCTTGGGAGCAGATACTGGGAAATTCAGGTAGAGTCGAACCTTCCTTCAACGTTGTTACAAATCTTCTCTGAGCTTCAATCAAAGTTAGAAAACTTTTCCACTTTCAGTAAGGATTTCTTCAAGTTTTTCTCATTTAGCCAAAACAAGAAACTATCATCTTACCCAGGCAGTGCCTTCAAACATTTTGAGGTCCAGTGGGTCTCCTTGGATGGTCCCATTGAGAAGGATCAGAGAGTGGCAGCTGGCCATGGCAGCACACAGCGGGCCCCATGGCAAAGCCTTGCCTGAGGCAAAGCTATTCACTTCCTGAAAACTGGGAGAGAAGATGATTAAGAAATGAAAGTCTTCAACAAAATCATTTTACACACTCTGCCCCTTAAATCTTGCCAACACAGAGTTTCAATAATGCTTAACCTTTATGTTCAAATCCTTCCAGAGCTCCTCATGCCCCGTATGATAAAGTCTAAGTGCCTGGATATAATCACAGAGACTTCTGTCAGGTCACTTGAGGTCAGTGCCTAGGGTGGCAGTAAGCTCAGAGCCTGCAGCCTGCTTCAGAATCTCCCTCTCTCTCCACTCCTCCCCCACTCATGCGCTCTCTCTCTCTCTCAAAAATAAACATTAAAAAATTTTAAAATAGAAAAGCACACCTGGACTCAAATATTTCTCATGACTCAGTCCTTTGCCCTATTTCTAGAAACTCCTGGCATAGATATCCAGCGTCTCATTTTCCTTTATGATGGTAGACTGGTACAGTTTACCATTCTCATTTCCCATCTAATAGCCAAATGATAATTGTAGACAGTGGTTTCTACACCCCGAAAACCTGAGCATTTGGGGAAAGGAAAAGAGAGGAGGGGTGAAAACTCTAAGCATCCTATTCCCCTTTCACTGGTCTGGCAAATAGAAGACAAAGCAGTGCTTGTCCGGACAAAAGCTTGGCCCGGCCATCTGAGCAACCAGGAGCTGAACCACATGAGTAGGGTTGAACCCAAGTATTTTCTGCAACATCGCACTGCCTGTCTGCTGTTATCTCGTGCCAGAGCTGTGCTTGGCCCCATCACTGTGCTGGAGAGCCCCTGCATGACTCAAAGACAGAGGCTCAACCACTGTTTACAGCCAAGGGGGGATATCTAGAGCTGAAGAGTCAAGGCATCTTGTACTTAGACCGAGAGGGCAGATCTCAGCCCTGTGGGGAAGGGGAGCGAGGGCCCTCTCCTCACTATCCATTCTGGGGTAGCATCTCTGTGATTGTTCTCCCCTCTCCTGTGGCCAGCTTTTCACCTGTGTCTGTAAAAATGGTAGCCATATACCCTTTAACGTTCTATCTCAAGTGCTATCTTTGTCAGGTGTTTTTCCTCATTCTGTTCATTTCCAAAATTAATTTCGACCTTTTATCCACTATGTTATTCCAAAATCCAAGACTGTGTATTATATCAAACAATCATTATTATTTTTTCTTCTCTCTTCTGATATGCGTGCCTTAATCATAGCTCTTTCCATGGGCTGTATTATGCGTAGAAGATGAACGCATTTGTGCCTTCCAATCCCATGAGATGTGAGCTACATGAGGGAAGGGAGGGAACTCTTCCTTTCTGGACTCCCCCCCCCCCACCCCGCCCAGTCCAATAACCACCAGCAAATCTTTGTGGTTTTTAATTAAGTACAGTTATGATTTCACCCTTTGCTCCTCTTTTTTATTCACTCAGCCTCTTACTCATCTAGTTCGTTCTATTTTTTCATGTGGAGTTTGAAGGCCTATTTTCCACATCTGATTCTGAACTTAGAACCCATTTAAGTTAGAATAATTGGGACACCAGAAGGAAGGACTTGAATAGCACCAAGGTAGCTATACCAATCCCACATCCCATCTTCACTGACGTGCTTACCAGTTGTCAGCAGTAGGGAGAGTCCCCCAGAGGTCCAGCCCATCTTCCGTAAGAGTGCCAGTCTGGAAGAAGTTAGAATTGGTATTAGCATAAGATTTAGAACTTTTGATTACATCATGATTTAAACAAAACCCAACCTCCCAAAACATTAAAGTAGATCTAGTTGTCCAAAGTCCTTGTTTGTAAGCATTAAATTTTGTTTTCTTATTATTTTTAAAAATATGTTTTTAATGTTTATTTTTGACAGAGAGAGCGAGCATGTGTGCATGCCTTGAGGGGGGGGCGGGGCAGAGAGGGAAACAGAGGATCCAAAGCAGACTCCATGCTGACAGCAGTGAGCTTGATGCTGGGCTCAAACTGTGAGATCATGACATGAGCCAGTCAGACGCTTAACCAACTGAGCCACTCAGGCACTCTTGCAAGCATTGAATTTTAAATCAGAGAAGGGTACCTGAAGGAAGAATTCAGCAGGTGACAAATGATTCCTGAAAAGACTGTGTCGATAATGAAATGATTCTAGATACTAATCATTACAATCAAATGTTAGTGTTTTGCTTTTGTGTGTTTATTTTTGCACTTGCTGTTGTTAAACGAGAAGCATTTAGTGAATGGAAATCCAATAAGGACCAGTACGAGTTTGACTTTATAGTTGGCACCTGCTATCTTTCTAAAGCAGAGTTCAGAATTTTTCTTTCTTTTTAAGACTGATTAGTTCATAGTCTGCCATCTGGCTCACAGCAATTTTCTAAAATATGGGTGACATGATGAATGTCCAGATTGATAATGAAATGTTGATAAAGGGCTTTGAGAATTTAGAGAGAAATGAAGTGCTAATAATAAATACTTATTAATGCCCATGAATGGGTTTTATTGTTAGATCAAGAGGAAAATGGTTGGGAGATTTGATTTGCTATATTATGGGAGAGTATTTATCACATAATGTAACAAAGAAAGCAACATGGAACTAAGTACTATGACAGCACTTTGAATTTGCTTATTGCTTCATAGCCCACCATTAATTACAGACCCCAGTGTCTTTATGCAAGAGGCCAACACCCAGTCAGAGTAACCATGTGGCTCCCACTACTTCAGCACTGTCAAGGCTGAGCAGAACATTCCCAAGTGCTGGGGTGTATCCCTTTTCAATACTGACACCCAGGTCTCTGTCATCATTCTTTTTACAGTCATTTCTGTATAAGACACTGAATTTTCTAGCTTCCTATCAAATGACATTTCTTTCATTACAGCACATTAAATTGGCATAACGCTTTATGATGAAGTGCTTACGATGCTTCTAATTCTTACAATCGACTAAATAGGGAAAGGACATTCTCAGATTAGAAGTTAAAGGAGCAGCCTCAAGGTCCAGTGGCTTGCAGGTTGGAGAGAAAGAACCAGAATCTGGCCCATCTAGAATCTCCCTCTAGATGACAAATGTTAAATAAAATTTGCAAAGCATGCAGAAAGACAGAACCCATACTGGACTTCCAATTAAGGAATGAAGGATTCTTTGTTTCAATTTATTTGGGCTTCACAGAAAGCTAACATGCTTTGTGTGAGTTACTCCTTGAAGAACAATAGAAAAAAACCTATTTGCTTCATTTCCCTCCTGCATTTTATGAGGGTTCCAACCTGTGTGTTTAGATTCCAAATCCTCTTGAGTTATTCCATTTCAAAAAGAGTTAGCAGCTTAATTCAAACTGAAATGTTTCCCTGATGATCAGATTATATTTTTACACATCAATATTTTGAACATGAAAACAGAGATTATATGGCAGCAAACAGAAATGGGACCGTGTCATTTCTCTATGTGAAAATGATTCTTATACTATAAAACTAGCCATGAACAGAAAGAAAACTAAATTATAGTTACAGTTGTAAAGGGAATAAGACAGAAAAAGCCAACTTCTTAGCATAAATACTAGCCCAGGCTTGGGCTGAGCTGAATAGATAAGAGAGAACTGTTTCAGAGAACTTATAACAGACCAACATAAACTAGAAATATATGGTAATAAGAAGCACATGGTGAATGTCTTCTAAGTGGAAATAAAAGTAGATGGGGACCTCGATTAATTGTGGGGTGCTTCATTCCAACACCATATTGGTAGAGTTTTACAATGTACAAGCTATAAAGGCACCGAGAGATCACTGGAGTTCAAATTTCTCTTGATTTCTCATTTTGCCGAATCCCAACCCAGTGTTTTTTGCACGATGACATGTTGTCATGCCACCGAGGGTTTGGCCAAGCGTGCCGAGGAACAGTTCCTCAGTTGGTCTAGCAAAGGAGCACATGAGGACGTGGAGGGGAAAAGCTTTGTATGAGACATAAAATGAACAACTGGAAAAATTAGTTTTAGAAAAAGACAAATATGTAATGAACCTAACTTTATAATCTCCCTCTTATATTACAGGCACCAGTGAGGCTGCTGGGTAAATAATGGGAATCCTTACCAGAAAACTTCCAAGGCCGTGGAACTAAAAGAAGCTACTGTTAACCCTAGTGGTTAACTTGAGGAGTGGTGATTGAGGGTTTTCTTTGCCAGAGGAAACTCAGCCAGAATAGAATGGAACTAATTTTAGGGCTGAGCTGCTTCCAGTGTGGAGCCAAGACTTATCAAGTCTACTCATGGTGTCTCTTCAGTTTGTCCTATACTCTCCATTCTTGCCCTCCTTGCTTAGGACAATGACCCATCTCTTCAGTCTTCCCTAGATAGCTTCCTGTCTCAGTCCTACCTCCCTTTTGTTCCTTCTCACCAATTACCCTCGATGGAATAAACAAAACACACCTATATAAATGTCTTTGATCGTCTTTAAAAAAAAATGGTAAGGCTCCCATTCTCCTTCACAAGGCCCCACTTCTTAGCTTGACACATCAGGCCCTGAGCAATTGGGCTCTTCCTCTCCAGCTACATTCCCTACCACACAGCCCCTGTTGTAGCCACACCCACATGCCACAGGCCATGACATCCCTGTGCTTCTGAACTGCTCATCTCTGAGCCCATTCTGTCTAACAAGCAAAGCCACAGCTCAGCGGTGACCTCCCATCCATGGCAGGTAACTTAACTTCGATGCTTTTCCATGCCTCTTTGAGCATGCATTTCACTGCATTATCATGGTTTACACTTCCATTGTACCTGCTTCCTCAGCTAAGTCATGAGCTTCTCCAGAGCAAGGACCCTCTTATTAATGGGACTCTTGGCCAAGGTAGGTTAATTAAAAAGTGTCAAAGCCTTAATTAATTATTCTAATACAAAGTGAAGACATGGAGGGACCGGCCAGGCCCACTGTGTTACAACAATTAAATTGGCCTGCCCAAGCAGAGGGCAGGATCTGAACAGCAGGTGGATGAGGCTGAGGTCCCTCCAGAGGGACACAGGACCCCCACAGGAGAGTCACAGAAAGAGGTTTTAGACCTGTCCCAGAGCAGCAATCCTTCCCATTTGGACATACTTCTCCCCTGCTACCTCCAGAACCCCAAGCAGTTACAGGACAACATTCTTCTAGTCCTGAGTCCTGATAACCTGGGGGTCAAAGGAGAAAGGAGGGACTGAGTGCATTAACACAGGCACTGTCCCCTCCCTCCCTTTCCTTAAAAGAAGCAGAGGAGAAAAATGGAATATTTTCAATTAAGCACAGGACAAAGTATTTCAGGGAACAGAAATGTTCCTCACAATTCTTTTTGCCTGAAAAAGCCAGTCAGTCATAGAAGTTATTACAATAAGAGATTGTTTTGAAACCCAATACAGGCACAAAAATATTAAATTTCATAGGGAAGAAATTTATGATGTGATATAGCTAAACCACTTCCTTAGGACTCTGCACAGTGGGCTTGTAGAGCATGGTCTCACACTAGCCCACTGTGTGACCTTCTCTGGCCTCAGTGTTCCTATATGTAAAATGAAAGCAGTGAACCAGGCATTCTTGGAGGCCTTTCCCAGCTCTGCTCTGCCTTGAAATCAACCTCCAACCAGGAAAGTTTAGATCATACTTTGTCAAAGCACACGAGGTTTATTTGTCCACACATATTGATTCTCTGTGGGGAAATACAGAAGATTTTCTTTTTCTTCAGCCTCTTTTGTGCATACACGATTCCTGTGGTCAGGGCAGCTGGTAGCACAGGAGGGACAGTCACGGTGAGGAGAAGCAGGGCCATGGTTGCCGTGTCTCTTGGAGAAACCTAGGGAGGGAGGGACATAGAGGTTAGCCTAGCAGCACAGGGCGGCACCCTTTCTAGCACCGTCTCCTGCAGCACTCCAAGAGTTTTAGAAGCTCAAAATATTTAAAGAGAGCTGCTCTCTCCGTGGGGCAGAGAGATCTCTTGGGTGTGCTTAAGGAACAGACAAGTTGTCTCCCATTGTGCACAAAAGAAACTCTGATCCCTTTTCTATGTCCACCCTGCCCTTTTTGACTCTGTTTCTCTTCGCTTGGCATTCCCTCCACCCAGAGTACCATCCTTCCTCTGCTCATCATAACACACCCTCTTAGACTCCCCAGGCACTGAGACCATTTTTGAGTTGTAACATTTCACGCACGGGCTTGACAGTTGGGTTATAAATCTCCCCCAGTCGCTTCCAAACCGCTTGGGTGCAGCAGCTGTGGCTTATACATCTTTGAAGTCCTTTGCAAGTTCATCTTATTCATCTCTAGATATAGAGCCTAGCACAGTTTCTGACACAGGAACTATTAAATGAAAGGTAACCTGATAAAAATGATGACCAAGAGTCTGCTAAAGTCCATAGTAAAAACAGCTTGTTCTCACTGCACACATTCTGGGGTGAGAGCTGGATTAGGCTACATAAATGATTTAGTTACTTCTCACAACAACCTTAGGAGGTAAACACTGTTATTTTCTCCATTTAACAGATAAAGAAACCAAGGTTTAAAAAATTAAAATAACTTCCCCAAGCCATCTGCTAGTTAAATGGTGAGGATCTGAACCCTAGGCTGTCCCACTCGGGGGGCACAAATATGTGACCAGTGTCTTATAGTATCCAGTCAATTCTCATAGAGTCAAGATCCCAGGCGGGTCCACAGAAATTCACATGGCTGATAAGAATGGGGCCAAGATCAAATCACAGCATGGCTTGTTTTATTTTTCACCTTCTCTAGATATTAATGGCCTTACCCTAGATTTTTATGAAATTAACCGTAATTTTAGCCACTAAAGTCCTCTTCTGAGCACTGGAAATACAGATTCAAGTTCAATATCAAAGGCTGCTAGATACATCATTGGTCCAATCTCAGATTGTCATAAAATCCAGCGTTCTCTGTTTTTCCCAACCACGGCCACAAAGTGTTGACCCCGAGGACTCAGCTCTATCTATTCCTGAGACAGTACAGATGGAGGAAGCCAGCAGGGTCACAGGTTATGACCCACAAGAAGGTGGGGTCTACAATTAGTATCGCTGCTTTGGTGTGTATTAGATGTTGAGTCCTACCCGGGAAACCTTCATTCCTAATCACTGTGGGTGCTTCCTGGTCCACAGAAGAGGGCCTTTTGTTTGTTTTCCTGCTCCCCAGATGAAACTGGCACAGTGCCTCAAGTTCCAGTCCCACTTGCTTTAACAGTCTGCCCAGCTCTTTCCAGGGTCCATTCTAGGGGTGCCAATATGCCCTGGCCTCCTTTGCCTTTTCCTGACCTAGAAATGTTGCCTGAAGGCTTATATCAGACTGGAATGACTACCCAGAGCTCAAGTACGAGCGTGAACATTGCTTGGAAATTCTCGTCACTCTGTCCATCAATATTTACCCCTCTCCCTGACAACACACACATAGAATGCACTAAATTTGGGCATTGTAATTAAGTCACCCATACCCAGTTTCATACCTATGTTTGGACCCTTTTATTTACATTTTTTTTTCTTCTTCCCAATGAGCCCACATTGCTAACATCCCAGTATGTCTTAAAGAAGAGATTACACAGTTCACAAAAGAATCACACTCTCAGGACCAGAAAGGACCTCAGAGGTCATTTGTGAGAACCCTTCCTTCAGCCGTCACAACCATTAAGAGAAATGTTCAAACAAACCAAAACCAGACCACTATGAAGTTTAAAAGGAAGTGGGGATCCGTGCAGCATACAGTTCTGTAAAAGTGGAGAGTCAGTTCTATTTTAGAACCTAACAGAACATAGAAAAACTCACTGGGTACATGGTATGTTGGGTATGCCTTAGACAATGTACACACTCAAATATCTCAGCATTCTCAAATAATCCAAATTTCTAGGCACGGCATTCAAGAACCCTTTCAATGTGACCCATTTTACCTTGCTAGATTTAATCTCTCAGTTGCTTGCTGGTTCCAGAAGACCCATCTGCATTTCTTCCTTTGTCCTTTTCTCACTCCAACTAGCATGCTCTTTCTCCTCCCTGATCTGATTGACTAAATCCTCTCCATTCTATCAGACTTGAGAAACACCTATTTCCTCTGAGGATGTCTGGGCTTCGGTATTACCAATGCCACACATGAAGTAACCTCTTATTCGCATCCAAGTGGTGAAAGAAGTCATGAACTTTTCAACTTTTCATAGCTGTGCCATCCAATACAATTTTCACTAGCTACATATGGTGACTTGAATTTAAATTAACTAAATAATCAAATCACTAAATTACTTAAATTAATTAAAAATAATTAAAATGAAGTAAAACTGAAAATTCATTTCCTTGGTCACACTAGCCACAGTTCAAGTGTTCAATAAGCACATGTGGTTAAGGGCTACCAAATTGGACCATGTAGGTATACAATAGTTCCATCATCTAAGAAAGTTCTATTGGACAGAACTGATCCACGGAATGATGGGGCTAAAAGATGACCTTATCCAACCCTTTTGAGTTAGGTGAGGATCCTTGAAAAAGCTATGTCATTAAAAAGCCTTACCCCCAGTACTTACTCCATGGTACATATATACACCAAGGGCATAGAAGAAACCCACAATGCCAAGGAAGGCCAGGAACACTATAAACTTGAAGGCATCATTGTATAGCTTGAAGTTCAGAGGTCGGGGATAGAGGATGGATCTCACCAAGTCCCCTTTGGCAGTATTGTAACCTGCATGAAGGTAATCACAGGTGGAGTAAGTTCCCTTAATACAGTTTACCACGAAACCCAAAATGATTTGCATTGAATTAAGGATTGGTTAATAGTGTCATTTGAATATGGAATGAAGACATCACTGCAAACAGTATATTTACATTTATTATCCCTACAAGTCACTAGGAACAATAAGTGATATTCACTTAACCTTGTTCAATTTCTCTTGCTCTGGAAGTCAGTGCTACAACGGCTCACACAGTGAAGCTCCTCACTCATGCATAAGATTGAGGAAAAGAAGACTGAGGACTGACAGACACAGTCACCAGAGAAGACGAGCTGCTAAGAGAAGACAATAAAGCTCAAGTATGTGTTGAAAATAATAGAAAATGAAGACAAAAGGAAAGCACAAAACAAGTAATTTCTTAAACACATATACCTCTGATCATGTCGTTCTTATGCCCAAACACCTTCCAGAACCCCTGATTTTTTGCAATAAAGTTAAAATTTCTAGACACGGCATTCTAGATCCTGTCAACCTCAGTATACTCCTATGTTGCTAGACTTATCTCTTTACTGCTCACTGCTCTCAGAAAACCCCAAGGCAGTCCTTCTTTTGTGTTTTGCAGAAATAGATTAGCATGTTTTGTTAGCCTTCTGCTAGGACTGGCTAAAGCTTTCCCATCCAATCAGGCTTGGCTCAAAATGCCGCCTCATCAAATAAATATTTCCAGAGTTCTACTCCCACACTTCTTATCAAAAATAATTTCTCCCCCTCTCTGGGGGTCCCTGTAACACTTAATCATGTGACATCTATCATTGCTCTGTGTTTAGTTAGCTCTAACTCCACACTGTTTCCTGCACCAGACCATAATCTTCTTTAAGGGCAAGGAATGTCTCCTAATTTTTTTCTTTAGCCCTCAAGGCATGGCACTTAGTAGATCTTCATTAAAATCTAAGTTATTGGCAACAAAAGGGGGGCTACTAGATATGAACCACTGTTGTATGAAACACGCCTTAATCCCACTGCTTGGTAAATGTATAGTCTCCTCAAACATGGCTTTGTAGGCTTTGGAGAAAAAGAGCAGAGTTTTCTCTAGCTTGTTGCCTCAGCATTTTACAAGCTCAGATAAGGTGGTTCCCATGATTTCCATTCATTAGCTCATGCCCACTGACCCCTTTGAAGCAAAACTTGATGTTTTTAATTTTAAAAAATTGGGTAGAACAACTGAATCATAGGCTAACACATAGAGACAACAAAGTGCAAGGTGGGTTTTGGATCTGTGCATATGTGGGCTGGCAGAAACACAGGTCAGGGGTAGTGTTGGCTGTGTGATGTCCTGTGAAAGACCGGGAGTAAGATTAGTAGTCTTGAAAACTTTTTGAGCATGGTGTGTGTAAACTGCTTCAAAATCTGCTTTAGAAATATGACTTGGTGGCAGATCCAGGGGGAGGTGGAACAAAAGACAAGGCAAAGTATTTGAGGCAAAAGCTGAAAGGGAACAGTCAAGAGAATATTTCTGTTGCAATGGTTAGACAGGAGATGATGAAAGGCCTGGACAAAACACCAACTGTGGAGATGAAGGAAAGGGAGACAAGACTCAGGAGGTATTTGTAGAATTGACAGGATGTGGTGTTCTACTTGGTACGGGAGAAAGTGGGAAGCTAAAGGTGATGTGGACAGACCGGCTAGATGGTGATGCTGTCAACAGAAAGAGGAGGATAAGTCCTTTCGATGCCTTGACTTTGAAGTGTCTGTAGGGAACCCAGAGGGAGGCATCCAGCGGGGACCTGGAAATAGCCCAGCAAGCAGCAGTTTGAAAGGAGAAAGTCCTCAAGTGATAATGGTTGGAACTTTTTTCTTGGGAATCACTTAGAGTTGGTATAGAGGGAAAAGGAAAGAAGCCTGGGGACATAAAACACAAACAAACAAGAACACAGTCTTGCCTTTGAGGCAATGTATTTCATCTCTGTATCATCAATGTATTTCATCTTAGACAAGGGTTTTAACAATGAACCAGTGAGGTTGGAAATGGTGGCAACTTAGAATAAATAAATAAGGATCTGACTAGAAACAAGTATGACTATTACCAGAAGGTGGCAAACTCCATAAATCCTAAGCCAAATTTCCCCAATCCAACTCCCCCACCTCTAAGCAGGGACTACATTTACAAAAGTGGAATCTACTAACCTGTTTGCAAAACAACTGCTCTCACTGGCCCCTGCCCAGACGGCTTGACCTGGATAACTTCTGTCCCGCAGAAAAGGACATGTTTCCGATAGTCCTCCAAGCTGTGGGATTTCCAGGCCACGGTGTTCTCCGTATGCGGCAGTGGCGTCTTTGTGACAGGTATGCTTTCTCCTAAAGAAGATTGTATTTTGTTGATTCTGTGTGAACTCAGGTAGTTATTCAGAGCTGGTGCTTGACAGTTTTGAGAAAGTATACAAACCGTAGCTATTCAGGTCTTAATGCCCATTTCCTGGGTCAGATGATTTCTCAAGGATGCTGGCGATGCAAGCAGTGGTATACTTGGTTATATTTTACATATTTATTTAAGGTCCACCTATATTTTCCATACCTGGTCTGCATGGTTTGCTGTTGTAATTTAAAAAGCAGGCCATTTTAACAAAGATAGTTGTCACCTAATTGTCCCCTCAAGTGTTCTTTAAGCCCAAATTTATGCTAGGTAATTAAGGAGCTATAAAGCAAGTATATAGCTATTGTTATTTGCCTTTCATTTTACTTGTTTATCAACCCATTCATCCATTCACTTGACAAATATTTTTAAGTGCTTATTTTGTGCCAGGCACTGTTCTAGGTGCTTAAAATAATGAACAAGACAGAAATCCTGCCCTCAGAAAGCCCAGGGAGTCAAGCCAGTAAATAGCAGTAAATAAATGATTAAAGTACAATAAAGTAAGGATTTTGGTAGTATTACTGGGTGATCTGAAGATCTAACCCAAACAGAGGACCAGGAAACATTTCCAGAACAACTAATAAATGACAACTCAAAAGGAAATGAGGCCAACTAGATCAAGGAGGAAAGGAAATTGTTCTTGGAAGAAGTGAGAGAAAGATCATGCTGTGCCCTGGGCACTAAAAATGGTTGAGGATGTTTGGGACATTGAGTGTAAGGGTAGAGGTAAGCAGTCCTAGAAGTACAGAGATGAATGAGAAATTATGCCTTCATAAAACCTCTTAAATGTTCTTCATGATCTTTGTGGACCTTGCAGTGAAAGATAAAAACCAATATAACAAGACAGGGCCTCTCTTTTTTCTTTCTGGATGATCTCAGCTCCATTCTCATTAATACATAATTAATTAATTAACAATTAAAGTGTTAATTAACAATTAATTAAATAGCTAGATCGATAATGTCTAATCTTCATTTCCTCTCTCCTGTGCTTTTGTTCTATGTTTCCAAATGGTGGGCTGTTCATCCCAACCTGGATATCCCACTAGCATCCCTAAGTCTACATACCTAAAATCCATACTAATATTTTGTCCAATTTTTATTTTACTTATTTTTGAGAGACAGAGTGGGGGAGGGTCAGAGAGAGAAGGAGAGAGAGAATCCCAAACAGGCTCTGCGCTGAAAGCCCAATGCGGGCCTTGAACTCACAAACCGGGAGATCATGACCTGAGCCACAATCAATAGTCGGATGCTTAACTGACTGAGCCATCCAGGCACCTCCGTACTAATATTTTTACCACTAAACATCCTCCTGACTTTTTCTTTGTGGTATCATCCTTTTGCTGAGGGACAGGTTTACAGTCTCGGAATCACCTTTGATTCCTCCTCTTCCCGTGCTCTGCCCTCTCATGGTCTGATTCCCCAATTCCTACTGCTTTTCTCCATGAGTATGTCTCACCAAGTAACCCTTGGACTCTTGCGTTTGGGTCCCAAGGGCTTCACTAGCAATCACTATCTAGTGGTGGCTGCCTTACCAATGGATTACCTATAATTGTTTAGCTCCTTGACATGAAAACCATTTCAATAATAATAATTTGAGTCTACGGTAGAACTAATATTTCTTTTTTATGAAAAAGTATCTCACCCACAATATGCCTTGACCTCTTGAGTTGGAAAAGACCTCCAGTCCTTCCTCCTATGTGTCTCCTTTGCTATGAGGCTACTACTGCACTCACACACTCTTGATGCCGTATGGGTGGGGTTTTTCCCACAACGAGCAATTCCGTGACACTAGCTGGGTGTCCTACAATTCAATTCAATTCAACTCAATTCAATTCAATTCTGACAGTGTCTACCTAGATATAGCATCAGATCCCACAGGTTAAGGACTCAGTCCCACAGGACTGCTCCCATGCCACCTCAGATGCTAATTGCAAATCCACATTGTCAACTGTGCTTCTGACTAATAAATCTGAGGTTCCCATAATCCCCTTCTTGGGTTCAATTAATTTGCTAGAGCAGCTTATAGAACTCAGGGAAATACTTACATTTACCGGTTTGTTAAAAGATCTGGTAAAGAATATAGGTAAATAGCCGGATGAAGAGATAGAGTAAGTTTTGGAGGGGTCTCAAGTGCAAACTCTTTTGGTAGATTTTCAAAGCCACCACAATCTGAGCATCACTGGCTCTTTTTCCTACACACTCCAGCTAATCTAAGCCACTTGCATATCCTGTTATACATATATATATATGTATTCTTTGATGGTACCATTCCTCTACTTCCCCTGATGGTGGGAAGACAAGGTATTTAAGATACAAAGAAAATTAGCTCAGAGTTCAAAAGGATACATTTCAGAGATAAAAATAAAAGTGCTAATAACTTCCTCACTCCCAGATTTAAAAAGCATTAGAATGAATTTAACATTCCATCAGTCTTTTGCTAAATGTTCAATTAGCAAAATAACATGTCATATTTCTAATTTGGAAATAGTATTCTATTGATTATAGTTACAAAATCTAGGTTCTATCTCTCCTAGGTAATAACTGGTGGCAAGGACTTTGACATATATAACTTTTTATATTCCTCATTTTCCTTGCTGGTATGCGATAGGTTGAAAAGACATTTTTGCTGAATGCCTGGATGAACTGAATAAAAACAATTGCCCAGGTTTTCCTATGATTGGTTTTTCAAAACTAGTTTTCTACATGGTGCATTTTTTATATCCTAAGGTGCAAGAAGCCATACAATTTTTATTAGTGATCTTGAATAATCTCAGGAAATTCCTTTAGCCAGGCATTGTCCCTAACTCATTGTCTTTAAAAATTATGATATTTAGCCTTTGTTTGATATTTATCCTTTGTTTGGATTTACCACTTGTGTTCTAAGTGGCTTTGGAAAAGGGATAGGACATTTTGACAAATCATCATACCACATTGTTTTGAAATCTACCTTTGTGAAAGCAGATACTTAGAGATAATTTCTAATGTTTTTCTGCCTATGAATCACTGAATATTAATCCATTATATATTCATAGACTAATATTAGTGGATAGTTTCTGCACACACAACCAATGACATTCGTGGCAGGCAGACATTCAATCAACCAGGGATGGAAGCCATTTGGAGATAATGTTCCAAAGATAACATTCAAATCAGATATGATTTTACACAGAAATGACTTTCAAGTCTCTTTTACACTACTCACATATTAATAAGGAGCCTCATGCTTGGCCTTTCTTGGAATCTCAAGAAAGGGTAATTTGCCTACAAATCTATGGAGTTCTAAGTAGCCCGGAGAGTGTTTCACAAGGAAAAACATTCATCATCCACTTCACCTGCCTTCTAGGACCCGGAAGTCCTGGTGCTGTGAAGCGGGATTCTCTCCCTTGTCCCCAGTGAGCCAATGCCTCTGCATGGAAGCAGTGTTTGAAATGCCATGCCCTTCTTTGTTTCTACTTCTGAGGCCATTAGACTGTGAGCTGTGTAAGGGCAGCGGCCATCTCTCATTTGTCTTGGTGACTCCAACACACAACACAGTGCCTGGCGCAGAGGAGGCATTTCTGAACCTTTACTGAATAAGTGGATGGGCAAATGAATAACTGAAAGAAAAGGAGAAGTGAGAGACTGGAGAAAAGGAAAAAGGAAGAGGGAAAAGACTTATTAACTCATTATAAGCTTGTCGGACAGGATGTAAATGGGAAATCACCACTTCGGAAAATTTCCGTGTACCCAACTGGGATCTCTGCATACTTCCCCCCACCGCACACACACGTTTCAAATACATCGCTGATTCTATGAGTAGAGGGAGAAGGAGGGGATTTTGTGGCAGAGTGAATGAATCCTGCCACTCTCCGCCATAATCACCTCTAAGAGAATGAGGGAGCAGTAGTTTCAAGCATAGGCTCCCAGGTCAAAAGGCCTGGGTTTGAGTGTTTTAGCTTCTTCATAGAATTTATAAGCATTGGAAATTCATGTCATTTACCTACTTTCATGTTTTCTTTGTCCCCACTAGAACATCACCTCTATGAGGACAGAATATTATCTGCCTTGTTCACTGTTGTATCCCTAGCACATAGTAGAGCATTCTGGAATAGGAGCTAATATACATTTGTGGAATGAATGAATGAATAAACAAATGAATCCAAATAGCAACTCTACCACTTTTAAGCTGTGTGACTTTAGGCCAATTACTTATCCTTTCTGGCCTTCAGATTCTCCCACCTTATAGAGTCATAGGTTGAATGAAATAATATATGTAAAATATTAGCACAGTGCCTAATACATATAAGAAATAAGAAAAATGTAGCTTTTGTGCCAAAAGAAAGTTTCCAAGCATTAACATAATTTCCCCCACAGTATTCCCTTTTGCCTCTTGACCACTTTGTGAGGAGCTAGATCTTGAAGGAGCCCATTGCCTCCAGAAGCAAAAAGGATAGAGAAGTTGATAGCTGGCTTCTGGGTTTTACACATCATTCGTAAGTTTGACCATGAATTTTAGAGACTACATGAGAATAAGAACAAAGCTTTCCCATTCACCTGCCTTCCCTCCACTACTTTTCTAGCTACATAAAAATCCCTAGATTGGGAGTTGGAAGAAAATCCAAAGGAAGCTTAGATGTTGTGTGTACTTGAGAGAAGGGGCCAGCACAAAAGTAAGGTAAGACCCTAGAAGTTTGTGAAAACAGAGCAAGAGGCATCAGTAGGCCTCCTCTTACAGGGAGATAAGCTTGGGACATTTCTCAAGCCCAGAGCAGAGTGGAAGCAACAGAAAGGAGGGCTGCCCTAGACCAGACCCACCTCCCCAGTGCCTTGCACAACTTCAGGTAGCCAGACTTGAGTCAGGAGACCTGCCAACTGGTGGGAACAACTGTCTGACTTGGACCAGATACTTTGCAACACTGCTTACTTTCAAGGATGGCAAGATTTGGAGCAAAAATTAAAAATTAAGTGTAGTTACACGATTACGTTTCTTGCATAGTTGAGCTTAAGGCAGTAGGACGAGGCTAAGGAGAGGAGGATGAAGAAGACCCTACAATGGATGTGTGTTATAGGCAAGACTACCCAGTGGAGAGAAAAAGATGAGGAGGCACAAGGAATGTCAGCTCTACCCCTCTTAGAATCTGCTTCCTCCTCACTCTGGTGGCCCCTCACGTCTCGGAGCAAAAAATACCACCTCCAGCCCTGATACTGGAGGTATCAGACTGCTAGCTGGGCAGTCTGGTCCCTTCTCACCTGCATTTCCTCATTTGTAAATTGGGCATTATAATAATTCCTAATTTGTTTATCCTATGATGAAGTGAGATACAAAAATTATTTATAAAACATTCATTGCTCTAAAGATGTTTGGAGTATTTGCTATTTCTCTTCTAAATAAAGACTTCTATATATACGAAAGACTGGTTTGCACATGGGACAAAAAAAAAAAAAAAAAACCGAAAAAACAAACAAAAAACCTGAGTCACATTCTTGGACAAATGCTCGAGGAAGACATATGCAGTTTCAGGAATCTAAGCATAATCTTATTGTTCAATCAGGATCCTTTTTACAAATGTATGCGTGAGTGGGCAGATCTATGTAGACTATGTAATAAAGTATTTAGAGTATGATGGTCTTAGATCTTTCCAAAGAAAACAATGAGAAAGAAATATATTTCTGTTTTATGTGTCTGTCTCTAAAACGGATTTTTACCAGTACATAGTTTACACAGATATTAATGCTGGTGACCTTCTTTTTCTAGAAGTAGACCTAAGAAAAGCCACTCACTACTTAAGATCATTTTAGGTCAGTTTTGCACATTGAAAGGCAGCTTTGTTTGCCATCTCTACCATTTCTTTCTCTGAGTTTTCCTCAGAAGTAAGGCAAGCACCAAGCACCCCAGTCAGTAGACCCAGCGGAGTAAACACTGCGATCTCTCCTTCCCTTTTTTCTCACAGCCATGCTCTGTCACCAATGAGAGAAGCCATTCTTCACTGGCAGGCTGCTGGGAAATGTGAGACAGTTGCTGTCTTTGGTTTAGGAGGCCAGTTTTTCTTGGGCTTGAGGTTTGCACGTTGGGTGCTATGGCAACATTCCGGATGAAAAATATCATCAGTATGCAAATCCTCATCACTATCATTATAAGGCAGTTAGATTTCAACACACTAAAGGGGCATTTTGTAATTATACCGAGCATAGTTATGTTTACTACATTTCCTTGTCTCAATTTTAAATTAAGCAGACCCATTTTTAATGTGAAATCTGCTTGTGTTGAACAATTTAGGAATCGATGATTCTCTTTACATTTAGGTGATATTAGAAAGGTGTGTGTGTGTGTTTTCCTGTCTTTAGCAACTTGGGAACAGAAAAATACAACAATTTGTAAGCACGAAAGACACATACTTTCTATTTTTGTGTTATTGTATAGTTTCTTCTCTCATCATGATGTCCCATGTGTTTTGGTTTTTGCCTAAAGAATATTTTATAAATAGTGCCTTACTAATTACACAAATTCAAGTGAACTTTACAAAGAGCAAATGAGAGCAAGGACGACAGTTCAAACCGTTGTTACAAGAAAACTGGCTTTCTGCTTGGTCGGATCAACTGGAAACACAATTCTGAAGAACAGAATGTTACACCGACTTTCCTGAGGGTTCAACTCAATACTCTTCCAGCAAAAACTGGGGCTCTGTTTTCCATCTACAGAGAGCAGGGCTGTATAAAATCTCTGCATCCTGCCAATTATAAGAGTTGGTGGTTTCCGGTTGTGTTCTGTTTGGATAGGTGTGTAAACCATGCTCATGTTTATGAAGACATCGTGCATCAAGTAGTCTAACTCTCTCACCGTCCTCTGAACCAAAGGATCTTATTCACCCCACGCATCAGGAAATTAGCCAATCACATATATTAGACTTTTCTTCTAATTTTGTATTTATTATCATTTGATTCTTATATTACGGGTATACATTATATAAACGGGATACATTTTATCCCGTTTGCATTTATGGAGTCTTCACCTGCATGAATAGCCTAGCCATGTCTACCTCACCTATCTTTCAATATCTTAATATCAGGCAGGTAAGGATATGTTGATCTGCTTTGCTCTTGGCCGAGATGTTGGACAGGAAAGAAGCAGCTCCATGGCAACAGCCTACCTGTGAGCATGCCTTCAGTCACCACACAGCTTCCATCAATCAGGATAGCATCACATGGCAATGAAGTTTTTCCTGGAAGAATAAGAGTATCCCCAGGAACCAAGAGATGGGATTCCAGCTTCTGCAAACCTACACAACAAAGTTCCCGTGACTGGCTGACCTTTTCCTGTTTTTACTTAAGAATGGGGGAAGGGGAAAAAAATAAAAAAGTTACAGAAAGGGAGGGAGGCAAACCACAAGAGACTCTTAAATACTGAGAACAAACTGAGGGTTGATGGGGGTTGCAGGGGAGGGGAAAGTGGGTGATGGGCATTGAGGAGGGCACTTGTTGGGATGAGCACTGGGATGAGAACTGGGAGGAGGGCACTTGTTGGGATGAACCACCCAGCCAGTTTCTGCTACTCTGGGCTGCAGCTCCCTGCTCCTTACAGAGAGCCATGGCCACCCCAACCCAGGGTAAGTCAGAGCAAATACTGAGTCCAGTCAGCCATTTACAAGCATTCTTTGGGCCTGGATTCTGGATAACAGATTGAAGTGTTAGAATTCAAGGTCTGTTTGGGATCATTAGTTGGGGAAATCAAAACGCCTCAAGAAAGCTTACCCAGTAACATTCCAGTGAGTGAAATATGGGAAGCAGAGGGAGTTGGAAGCAACTCAGACACTGGGTCAAAAGGGTTCAATCAGGAGGAGGCATGCAAGGTACTCAGGGTACAAAATTCAGTGAGGTGCTCCCTGTCTGGGTCCTGGAAAAGCAGGTCAGTGTTTGCCTGACCTTTCCTCCTTAAGTTTGTCATCTTGAAAGTCTTATTTACCTTACTTTAGCCTCCGTCCTGGGTTTCATCAGAAAAGGTTTTCCCCTCAACTAATAATCAATAACAAATGGGACTGATTCCACTCTGAAATATCAGGATGCTGAAGATGGCAGGAACATATCACGTACCTTTGTCCTTTACCATGACTGTAACCTGGACTTTGTTGTGATCCTCCACAAGGTTGTGCAGCTTCACTGATTGCTACCAATTCAAAGTCAACGTTTAAGTATCAGATAGTCCATAACCGGAAAACCACATGATCTTAATACTGTAAATACCAAGCGTGTCACACAGCAAAACCTCCTTGGGCAAAGGCTCAAGCTCTACTTTAGCGTTTCTGCTTTCCTGCCCCAATCCCTACCGCAGCCAACCCCCGACTTATAGCAACAAATATGGTAATTAGTTTAGTGTTATTTCAATTCCAGGAAACATAATGCACAACCACTGTCCCCAAGGACCAACGCTAAGTCCCCGAGGTTGTACTTCTTAAGGGCGCACGGTGACACAAGGGAAGAACAAGACCATGAACAGATTAGGTTCCCTCTCGGTACCCATTTCCCTGTCTATAAAACAACAAAAATGAATTTGATCTTTCCATTGTAAAAGCCTGGGAATATTCGAGTTATGTTTTGATTTTACGTGGAATTTTATCCCCTCCTTTACAAACTGGTGGATTTTCCTATTGGGTCAGTCTGGAGACTGAAGCCATGATGTTCCAGAACCCTAGTGCTTCCCCTTAGGCATTATTCAGCTTAGTTAACTCCCTTTTCCTCATCTGAAAGTGGAGATATTAACAGCATCTCTTCTAGAGGGTTTTCAAAATTTAAGTAATGCTTCTCTTAGTTACCCCTTTGGATATTACTCATTACGATGGTAAGAGCTCAGCAAGGGTTAATGATTAATAAGAAAGTTGCTGTTGGAAAAACAGCATTGTTTTGTCTAATGCATCCCCTGGGAAGATTTGCTTAGGGTGGAATTCACTGAGATACCACCCTGTGCTAAGTGGAGGAAATGGAAGCAGCCTGGAGAAGCGAAGGCAGCATCTACTGGGATAACTCAGGAGACACGAAGGCAGAGGAGTGAGGGCAAATTGTCCACACAGTTGCATACACTGTAGGCGACGCCATTGGCAGAGGCATCCCTGGAAGGCACTGCCTCTTTCTGTATGGACGTCACTTACTTGGATACGTCTAAGTAGAAGAGATCTGAATACCGTCAACATACTTTAAACATAGCTTAACCTAATTCAAGTATAAAACTTTCCCTTTTAGATGATAGGGTAAATTATTTTTATCTGCTCTCTTGATGATTTTTAAGGCAGCCAATGTCACTAGATAAACATTACACACAATTACACAATTTTCCTCTTGAGAGAAATTAATAAATTTGGTGTTTCTATTTATACAGAACAATTTCTTATTTACTCCATTTTTTTTAGGAAAGGCAACACCTCAATCATTTGGACCAACTGAGTGGAAGAAATAGTACTGCTGTTTGTTAGGTACATAGTCATTGCCCTAACTTGACTTTCTGAGGCTTGCCTATTGGGGCATCCATTTTACTGATGGGTAATAGCGAGAAAGTCAGCCGTGGTTCTGGGACAAGAACACTGGATTCATTCAGGACTCCTGAGTCGTGGGTCAAGTTTACCCACTAACCAGCCATGTACCTGTATATAAGAAATTTCACTTTATGTTACTTGTTCTTTCTGTAAACAAATGACGTTGAATTGAATCATTTTCAAGCTCCTTCAAAACTCAACATGTCTGATACGGATATGTTTTGCATATCAGAGATTTAGCCAAAGCCCCTAAGACTTCATAGAAGAAATAACCTGGGGTTTATAAATGGCTCACAGTATTATTATTATTAGACAGTTTAAAACAGTAAGCAACTACTACGTGCCAGGCACTGTTGTAAGCACTTGAAATGTATTGCTTGATTTTTTTTTTCTCCTCAAAATAATCCTATGATGATGTTATTGTCTCCAATGTACATATAACAAAATAAAACGACCAAAAAGAAACAAAAAACAAAAAAAAAAACAAAAACAAACCAGGGTCTTGGAAATGTTAAAGTAAGTTGTCTTCAATCATTTACTTACTAAGTATTAAGATTGACAGTAAAACCTGGGTTTACCTGACTCTAAAGCCTTTTCTGTTGATGAATATGTTCCCCTAAAGTGCTTGAAAATAGCTTTTTTCCTTTAAGATAAATAACCTTCCTTTGTTATAAATTTCTTTAAGTTACTTTCTTGCTTAGCAAACTTTTCTAGTCACTGCCATGAGAATTTCACCCTAGCTTAAGAGGATGATAATCAACACATTTGGAAGTGGTGAAGTATAAGTTCAAAATGCTCTAACTCTCAAAAATCATTATGGCATCAAGCTGGATTTATTCATCAGGCTTAGCATTCTGCGAAACCTGCCATGCTTCCATGCCTTCGTTCAAGCTATTACCTGGAATGCTCACCCAGGTTTTCTACCAGCAAACTCCTAATCCTTCACATAAAGTCTGGCTCAAACGTCACCTCCACTCCATAAGTCTCTAACATCTCAGAAAGAATTCATTGTTCTGCTCCCTGTGTTTCCGCCTGTATTAGTATATGACCAATTCCATTACAGCCGTTTTCTTGTCAGGTCTCCTGTGTGAGGCAGGTGGTTCAAAGAGCCAAACAGTCATCTATGTACCCCTGGAGTCTGTCACATAGTAGGCCCTCAGCAAACATTTACTTAATAGAACTGAATTATTCCACGTCTCCCAACAACACTGGAGAAGGATAATATAAGCCTCCTCTCTGAGCTAATGTACCCAGAAACTCTACAAACACAGGTTTCTATGACAACCAACCAGCTAGGAGAAAGCAGATGCTATCATGCTTGCCGTGATTTGGAAGCTCGCTGCCTGATTTTCATTAAGCCCCCTCTGGTTTCTCCAGTCCCGGTTTAGTGGGACCAGTATCAGTTTCCAAGACTAATCTGCATATTGTTATTATTCCGGCATCTGTTGCTGTGTGTCTTTGTGTTTGCTGTGGCTGGATTTCCTCCAGAGATGAGTAATGAGGGCACTAACTCAGGTGTCTTTTGAGCCCAGCTCAGTCATGGCTAAAGGCAAGGCACCCATGGGTCAGATACTCTCAGTGCTATTTCTAGCGGCCGCCTGTGGAGCCAGCAATAGAGTATGCAACACGGCTCAGTGTAAATACAGTTGAGTGCCAGCTCAATTTACACTCATACCTGCACCAAACTTGTTTAAAGGGGCTGCCGAGGGTGTTTCTTGGCATAGGCAAGGTGCCTCTCTCTTTGCTGCATGATTTGGAGCCACAGTAGATGCAGAAAGTTTGTTCCACTCCTGCAAACACCTCCCCTCTTGCAATTTTCAAAAGCTGTTATTTCTTTAGCATGATTTGTAAATGACGGTAGATGCTCCTTCCATTTCTAGCAGCCCCTTTCCCAAATATTTTCGTAATAAAATTATCGTTTACTGCTGCAAGGAAACTCATAGGTCTCTTTGAGATTTTGCTCTGTAGGACAGTGTGAAGTACTTGATGTAGAATCAGGAAACCCGGGGCTGGGATCTATAGCCACGATTACCGAGCAAGTCACTTCACCTCCCTGATTGTCCCCATCCTTCCGTCTCAGGTGGTGGGAGGACACCACAACCACATGCGTATCATTTTAGAGGCTGCCATGCCCCACACAAGCACATCTGTCACAGATGGGGGAGCCCGTTACAAATTGTGCTAAAGAAATATTGATTGGTGAGCATTTGTGATTTAAACTGCAAAAATAGTTTCAGGAAACTGGCCCATTTTGTATAATGTTACAAGATCCCTTAGAGCTTGGGTCTGATAAGCTTTTGTTAACAAATATTAACTGCAAGGGCACCTGGGTGGCTCAGTCAGTTAACAGTCCGACTCTTGGTTTCGGCTCAGGTTATGATGTCATGGTTTTGTGGGTTCAAGTGCCCCATCAAGCTCTGTGCTGACAGCTTAGACTCTGCTTGGGATTCTCTGTATTTCTCTCTCTCTGTCCCTCCCCCCTCGCACTGTCTCTCTCTCAAAATAAATCAATAAAACTTAAAAAAAAAACCCAAATATTAACTGCTAATGGAATTAATGTCTCCTTGTTAAAGCTTTTGCAGTTCTGCCATCAAGTGAAGTTCCCAGGTCAGTTACTATTTTAAACAAAGACATGTAGGGATTTTAAGATGTAGAACCTGAATACTTAAGATTCATTAAAGATTTTAAAATAAATATTGAGAATATTACAAATAGAACAGAGCATGCCTACTTTTAGAAGAGAACTTGAGAAGCAAAACAAGAAACGCAGAAACCCAGAAAAAGAGAAACATATTTGACTGCACACATTTTAAAATATCTGACAAAAGTCAAGTCAGAGGAAAAATGATAGACTAAGAAATAAAACTTTTCCACATAGATGATGGATATAAAGAGACAATAAGTAGAAAACAAAAATGCATATATCTATCGGAGGAAAATGTATCTAATCTCACTAATAATTAGTGGAATATAAATGAAAACATCATTGGGACACAATTTTTTAAAAATACATTAGAATGAAAAAAAATTTTAACATCAATATATAACACTGGTGAGGATCTGGAGAAATGGATACTCTCATATGTTGCCGTTATTTTATTTAAGAAAATAAATATCGCAGGATTTATTAACATCCAAAATATACATATCTTTTGATTCAGCAACCTGGCTTTTGATTATTAAAAACAAATGCAAACACTCATATGTAAGGACACATCTATATTGTAGTTGTGTGTAATTCAGCATATTTGTGGTGGCAAAAATTGTAAAGGAAGCCCCCTATCTTCTAGAAATAAATGAATGGCTGAACAAATTATGATATACCATGGAATTTCACACCGTTATTTTTAAACGTGATTTAGAATTATTTATTTACTTGGTAGATGGCCGTTATATTTATTGTAAAACGACAAATGCAAGTTCCAGATTAATGTACAAAGTATGTTCCTGTTTTGTTAAATTAATAAATACATAAGTAAACCTCCACATAAACTTGTATTTCTCTGCATCTTATAGAGGAGAAAAAATGAAATATACATTTAGCTAATGATGACATAAATAAATAACTAAAATATATTGGGGATCTTAGTGCTTGAATTTGTCTTTTGCTGGTCCTCTGGAACAACAGCTCTTAAGCTTTCAGAATGCATGACAAGCACCTGTTATGAAACTGTGAAAAAGCAGATTCCTCTTGTTACCTTGGATATTTTGACTTAATGGGTCAGGAGCTTAGGAATCTTGACTAATTCACTGAGAACATTGCCCTCTAGAGTATTGAATCAAACCTGTTTTCTCTGTAACCCTTCCCAACTCCCACACAAGAATCTCCATATTTCTTTTCCGTTTCCTTAAAGACAGTTATACCTACGTTCCAAATGAAAAGAAATAGTGTAAAGGAACTTGAGGAGAGACTGAAATTTGTCATAAACATGTAGATGGGAGGTATATATTTAAGTCAGGGGAAATATGTGGAAACTTTGTAAGGGGTGTAACAAGTGGTAACACCACATTTACTTGGGACCCATTGATTACAGGCAACAGAAATTGGTTAAACTGGTTTAAGCAGATGAGAAATTGTGAAGATGCAGGGACATCTCACTAACCTAAGGTGGGAAGTGAAGCCAGAGCTCCCAAGGGCTCCAAACAGGAGCAGGAAATGCTATGAATTCGCTCTCTGTCTCTCTGCCCTCTCCCTTTCTGCTGGGCTCCATATGGCTCACCTCTGTGCCTCACTGTGTATTTGGTTCATTCTTTGTGCAAGTTTTTTTCTCTGCTTGTCCACACACAAGGATCAAGGGTTGCCACCCTGGTCCTAGCATCACTTTTCAGATCACATTCCTGACAGAGCATGACAGACAGCTTCAAGTCCTTAGGCTTGGATCCCAGGCTAAAAGATATATGGGCATCATTCCTGCTGATGGACTGGCTTCTGCTGGGTCAGCTATCCCCTGTTCCAACTATGTGTGCCAGTGGAAAGAGAGAGCCACCTAGAGCAAACTAGTTGCAGGTTGCCAGAGTTCTAAGAGGAAGGGGGTTGCAGTGCTTGCCCCAAAATATGTGTACTTACTTTCATGCTTGTCAGGGAATAAGAGGCTGGAGAGAGTAACCCAAGTTCATGGGTACAGGCTCCATTAAAGTCCACTGTACTTCATGTCTTTGGGTCCTATGAGCTACTGGTACATATTTATAATACATATCCCTTTGATGATTAGGGTAATTTAGACAGGTTTCTATTCTTCATACACATCCTGACTTGAGTAGTTTAGGACTAAAGTCCAACTGAACACTATTAGGGTCCAATAGGAATTAACTCCAGTTTGCAGCACATGCTCTCAGATTTCCAGTGGCCAGAAAATTTCTTACTAGCGTTCTAAAGTTTTCAAGGGCTTTTTTTCATTCCTTGTCAGTGGCCCTGGCAAAATGATAGAATCCTAAAATGGTGAGACCTAAAAAAGTAGGGTATAACCTCCACCATGTATATAGCTGAGGAAAGTGAGCCCAAGGAAGACAGAGTCCTCGGGCTCATATGAGTGAACCAGCGGTTGTTACCAGCCCTGTCCCGATGGTCCCATGCTGCCTCCTGTTCTCTTCAATCTCTGTATCCCCTCCCCCTCCCATCTGTCCCTTGCCAACTTTCCCTAACTTTTAATAATAAAAATAGCAACAGCAATATCAAGGATAACAAGAACTAACATCTTACTAAGTGCCTACTATGTACCAGAAATATAAGTATTCAAAGTGATTGTTTCATTTAATTCGCTGAACTCTAACACCAACACACGCTCACGTGCCCACACACATACACACCTTCTACAGATGAGGAAACTGATTATAACAGCACCAAGTAACACAAACAGGAGAGGTAAGGGGGAGGTTTTCAATCTGACTAGATAAGATCTCCCTCCCAAAAGGCCTCAGAGAGTTCTGTGTTATTCCTGAGAACACTTGGATGGTTTATGACGATATATCCGGGTGACTGTGCGTAGATGTCGCCCCAGTGGAAGGAACGACATGCGAGAAGGGCTGTATTCACTGATGTGTGACTTAAGCCAGAAAGTGTATGAATGGCTTGCATGTATCAAATCATATATTCTATTAAGGAAAGATTTCTCAAAACCCAGAAACTAGAAATTCTATCTGCTGGCTTCACATTACATACCTTTATCAAATGACTAAAGTAAAAGCTTAGGACACTCTACTTTTCTATTGAGACTCAGCAGAATAGTCAGATCTTTATTGTCGTGGTGTCTATGGTCATGCTTTTGCTCAAAGGCCCAGAGTTCACCAGAAAGACAGTTACTCTCCCCCAGGCCTCGGCAGCCAGGCAAGTTGCTGGTCACTCTTAACATCTTTGTGATATAAATTAGTTTGTGAAAAAACACACCTAGGTACTCACTTTTTAAAAAGGCAGAAAACCAGAAACAAAACAAAGTCCTAGTAGCCTGCTCTCCAGCTCAAAGTATCTCCATTCATCTAACTTTTCATTGTTAGATCCTGTTTCCTAACTCTTTACATATCTATTGTCTTTCATTTCTCATCAAAGACTTCATAACTCAAAATTTGTAGGATCTAAAACCAGATAACGAGCCGATATTAGATTTAATATTGTTGAGCCACTGAAATGGAATAGGAATGAAAGCTTCCTTTCAGTTAGGCTTATGTAAAGGCCCCACGTCTGCCTTTCTGACGTGCCCAGAGCTCACTGTGTGGACATAGAGAACTCATCTCCTTTCTCAACACTTGTGTTTGACTTTCATTCCCAGCTGTGACACTACTTTGGAAAGTGCCTTATGCTAAGGAAATATTGCACATGTGGCAGAATTTCATTTTATGAGGGCCAGAAGCTCTGACTCTGTCACAAAACCACACTCTGATTTGGAACAAGCTCCCTGGATCTTAGTTTTTTTCCCTGGAGATGAAGGATGAAACTTGAGACTAGGCGGTTTCAACAGTGCAGTAGAGTTGACAGGCTGACACAGTGTACCATAACAATGCCCAGCCCCCAGCCCCATCTCTACAAAGCTAATTCCATAGTCAAGTTTTCAAAAACATACAAAAAATAGAGTGAGACATCGTTTTGGGGGTTGCCTCCTGATTTTCAGGCTGATGATTCTTAAGCAAAGTAACCAAACGTTTTCTAGAAAAATACTGTGGGGAGCTGAGACTTGCAGGGACTGTGGAGTTATAAGTAATATTCAGCAAAATTCTATTTCAGAATGCACTGCTATCTCATTTAGAAGACTGATTATTTTGGGGCACCTGGATGGCTCAGTCAGCTGCGTCTGAATCTTGATTTCAACTCAGGTCATGATCTAGCATTTCATGAGATCAAGACCCATTGGAATTCTCTCTCTCCCCCTCTCTCTTCCCCTTCCCTGCTCATGCTCACTTGCTCTCTCTCAAAATAAATAAACTTAAAAAAGAAGACTATTTTTAAAAAGGAAGACTTTAAATAGCTATAAGATGGGGCGCCTGGGTGGCTCAGTCGGTTAAGCATCTGACTTCAGCTCAGGTCATGATCTCACAGTCTGTGAGTTCAAGCCCCATGTCGGGCTCTGTGCTGACGGCTCGGAGCCTGGAGTCTGCTTCAGATTCTGTGTCTCCCTCTCTTTCTGACCTTCCCCTGTTCATGCTCTGTCTCTGTCTCAAAAATAAGTTAAAACATTTAAAAAAAATTTAAATAGCTATAAGATGAACAATGATGGAAAGGTATGCTGTCATCATTAATCCATCAAAGCATTCTTTCCCACCATACTCAGATACAGCCTCGGAGTCCTTCTGAACACTGTATGCGGGTCAGCCTTCAGTCGATAAATCCGGGTTTGCAAAGACATTTACATCTACCTGCTATTTCTGAAGATCTCCTCCTGAGTTCTCACATTTAGTAAGCCCTTGTTTTTTGCTTTATGACTTAAGTTTCACAAAGCTACTCCTTGCTGTCAGTGGAAAACCCATAGGCTTTGCTTCTTGTGCACCATAAGCTAAATAGAACCCAACTGTGATTTTAGCTCTTACCTGTCGCAAATCATACACACTTAAGACAATGGAGATAATAGACAAGATGATGATGGCCACAGAGTATTCTATGTAGCCTTGAGACAGCCACAAAGTTAGGGTAAAGGCTTGGAACACGTAGAATGGATTTAAAACCTGCAAGTACAAAAACAGCATGTGAGTCACTTGCATGGATCACATCATTTCAAAGAAATTGAAGAAGAAACAAAGAAATGGAGAAAACTTCCATGCTTATGGATTAAAAGAGCAAATCTTGTTAAAATGTCTAAACTACCCAAAGCAATCTGTACATCCAATGCAATCCCTATCAACATACCACCAGCATTTTGTCACAAAGCAAGAACAAACAATTCTAAAATTTGTGTGGAACCACAAAAACCCTGAGTACCAAAAAGTCATGTTGAAAAAGAAAAGTAAAACAATTCCAGACTTCAAGCTATATTACAAAGCTGTAATCATCAAGACAGTATGGTACTGGCACAAAAACAGACACATACATCAATGGATCAGAAGAGAACCCAGAAATGGACCCACAGCTATAGGTCAGCTAATCTTCAACAAATCAGGAAAGACTATCCAATGGAAAGAAGACAAGCTCTCCAACAAATGGTGTTGGGAAAATTGGATGGCAATAAGCAAAAGAATGAAACTTGACCACTTTCTTACACCACACACAAAAATATTCAAAATGGATGAAAGGCCTAACTGTGAGACAGGAAACCATCAAAATTCTAGAGGAGAACATAGGCAGCAACTTCTGTGATCTTGGCTGCGGCAACTTGTTACCAGATACATCTCCAGAGGCAAGGGACGTGAAAGCAAAAAAGAACTATTGGCACTTCATCAAGAAAAAAAGCTTCTGTACACCAAGGGATATAATCAACAAAACTAAAAGGCAACCTACAGAATGGGAGAAGATATTTGCAAATGACATATAAGACAAAGGGCTAGTATCCAAAGTCTATAAATAACTTATCAAACTCAACCTCCCAAAAATAATCCAGTGAAGAAATGGGCAGAAGACATGAACAGACATTTCTCCAAAGAAGGCATTCAAATGGCTAACAGACACATGAAAAAAATGCTCAACATCACTCATCATCAGGGAAATACAAATCAAAACCACTGCCAGATACCAGGTACCACCTCACACCTGTCAGAATGGCTAAAATTAACAACTCAGGAAACAATGGATGCTAGCAAGGATACCGAGAAGGGGGAACACTCTTACACTGTTGATGGGAATGCAAACTGGTACAGACACTCTATAAAACAGCATAGAAGCTCCTCAAAAAGTTAAAAATAGAACTATCCTATGATCCAGCAATTGTACTACCAGGTATTCATTCAAAGGATACAAAAAAAAAATACTGATTTGAAGGGGCACATGCACCCCAATATTTACAGCAGCACTATTAACAATAGCCAAATTATATAAATAACCCAAATGTCCATTGACTGATGAATGGATAAAGAACATGGGAGGTGTATGTATATAATGGAACATTACTCAGCCACCAAAAAAGAATGAAATCTTGTCATTTGCAACAACGTGGATGGAACTAGAGTGTATTATACTAAGCAAATAACTATATGCTTAGAAAGACAAATACCATATGATTTTACTCATATGTGGAATTTAAGAAAGAAAACAGATGAACACAGGGGAAGGGAAGGAAAAATAAAATAAAAACAGAGAGGGAGGCAAACCATGAGAGACTTAATTATAGAGAACAAATAGAGGGTTGCTGAAGGGAGGTATATGGGGGGTTGGGTCGAATGGGTGAAGGGCATCAAGGAGGGCATTTGTGACGAGCGCTGGGTGTTGTATGTAAATGATAAATCGCTATATTCTGCTTCTGAAACCAATAATGCAGGACATGTTAACTAACTTGAACTTAAATAAAATCTTGGAAGACAAAACAGATGATGTCATTTTATCGATTTTTTTTTATCATTTTTTACAACTCACAATGATCTCTAATATTGATGAATTCACTTAGAACTCAGTTTCAGTGGAGTCAGTGTCAAGCACATAGCATGTGCTATGGTGGAAGCAAAATTATTTTAAGCACTCAGAGCCTGTCAAAAATTGATTATTCTTATTTTGAATTTTGAAAAATGTTTTATCAATATCAAAATCTAACGATTTACCTTTCTAAACATTATTTACCTACAATGGAGAATTCAGTCTCTTAAAACACACTTCATCTCTGACCGTTTTTATTGCAGTTTCTTCTTCCCATACTCACATGCTGCAGATTTAGTCAAGTTGTGTGATGAAAATAGAAGACTGCATTTTTATCCAGATTGTTGAAAAATAACATATTCGTCACATCACAGGTTTTTAGCAAGATGCTCTGAGCATCAGGCATGTCAGCATGGGCCCCTCCCTTGAACGGGATGGGGGGGTGGGAGTCATCTTACCCAAAACTGCAGTGAAATTCATGGGAAGAATGTATCACGAGCCCAAAGCTGGCCATCCATGCACATATATTTTGGTCTCTTTATTATACCTTTCACTTTTTTTATTCCCTCAATTGTCCCCATTTTGGTCCTGCTGGCCCCACTGCTAATAATGATAGCAGAGAGGGCAAACAACAGACATAGTGTGAATGAAAAAACCCATCTGACCAAAACAAGGATTATGTTCTTGGTGAAGTGCTCTTTACGATGATTACGAATTAGATGAAATATTTCCTAAAACTAGTGCCGCTCTGTTACCTCTACTTTCTATAATTCTCTAATATATTAAACTTCTACTTTACTCCTCACAATGAACTGACATCCAGTTAGTAAGTTAATAGGCTGCATTTTAAGAGTTTCTTAAACCCTTGGATATATTTTGTGCATTAACAAAGCTTTTGTTCTTTAATGTTTCTTATTTCCATTGCAACATGCTTTTCTTACAAATTATAGCTCTTCTCTTTGCTTGGCACAAAATGCTCTAATTGCAGATGATACACTAATGATACGATTTTGAGTTTATAGAAACTCAGTAGAAAATGTGGTTAAGTACTTCTTGTATAAGAAACAACACCATCATAATTAATTTAACTCCCTTATTCAATATTCTTTTGAAACCAAAATACAAAGTAGTATTACTTGCTTTTTTCCTACTGAAGGCTTAGTAAATAGATGGAGAACATACTACCACTCCTTTCAAAATAACCAAATTGATACCTGGGAGAATCTTTGACAACCTGAAAATGTATTTGAACAGGAAGTTTAAACAGCAGCTGGCTTTTTGATAGTGGAGGAAACTGCATATGTGGGGGACATGGGGTATGTGGGAAATCTCAGTTCCTGCCAATCAATTTTTCTGTGAACTGAAGACTGCTCTAAATAAAAGTCTAATTATTTTTTAACATGTGACCATGATAAGCAAAGTGACCACTGTTGTGGATTAGAAATAGACTAGAAATGTGCAGTATGGAGTGGATGTTAGCACAATCAGCTCACTGGGCTCCACCTAAGGCCTGGAGAGTGGTGGGCTAGGGGCTCATGCTACAGGGAATATGATTGACAGTGTGCCACAGCGGCAGGGGACAAAACCAGCCTTGTTCTCTGACCCAGGAACAGAGGGCAAGGAAAGTCACAACCAGCAGCTGTTCACTGGCAGAGGGTAAAATGGAAAAGAACAAAGTTCATGGTGCCACTGTGATCTTGGCCAAACCCCAGCTGGCTCAAGGCCTGAATCTGCTTGATCATGGGGAGTAGAGCCCCACCCTACAGGAGTTGGTTCTGAACTGAGGGCCATGGGGACTACCAAGAGGCAAACTCAGAGCCATCCTACAGGGACAGTGGACACAGAGAAAAAGAGAGAAATGTAGACAGGTAAGTACCACTTAAGGGCAGCTCACCAGAGCTGTCTCCATCACTACCAGAGCTTCCATCACCATCACTAATAACTTCAATATTTTCAAATGACATATCAGATAAAGGGTTAGTATCCAAAATATGCAAAGAACTTATCAAACTCAACCCCAAAAAAACAAATAATCCAGTGAAGAAATGGGCAAAAGACATGAATAGACACCTCTCCAAAGAAGACATCCAGATGGCCAACCGACACATGAAAAAATTCTCCACATCACTCATCATCAGGGAAATACAAATCAAAACCACAATGAGATACTGCCTTACACCTGTCAGAATGGCTAACATTAACAACTCAGGCAACAACAGAGGTTGGCGAGGAGAAGAAGGATCTCTTTTGCCTTATTGGGGGGAATGCAAGCTGGTGCAGCCACTCTGGAAAACAGTATGGAGGTTCCCCAAAAAACTAAAAATAGAACTACTCTATGATGCAGCAATTGCACTATTAAGCATTTATCCAAAGGATACAGGTGTGCTGTTTATCCAAGGGATACAGGTGTGCTGTTTTGAAGGGACACATGCACCCCCATGTTGATAGCACTATCAACAATAGTCAAAGTACGGAAAGAGCCAATGCCCATTAATGGATGGATAAAGAAGAAGTGGTATATATATACAATGGAGTATTACTCAGCAATCAAAAAGAATGAAATCTTGCCATTTGCATCCATGTGGATGGAATTATGCTAAATGAAATTAGTCAGAGAAAGACAAAAATCATATGGCTTCACTCATTTGATGACTTTAAGAGAAAAAACAGATGCACATAAAAGAAGGGAAACAAAAATAATATAAAAACACGGAGGGGGACAAAACAAATAGGGGGACTCATAAATATGGAGAACAAACTGAGCGTTGCTGGAGGGGTTGTGGGAAGAGGGTGGGCTAAATGAGTAAGTTGCATTAAGGAATCTACTGAAATCTTTGCTTCACCATATACTAATTTGGATATAAATTTAGAAAAATAAAAAATGTTAAATCAAAAAAAGAAGGAAAAAATTAACTTCAAAGCACACAAAGAAAATATTCTAAAAAATAAAATAAATCCACTAACAAAGAAAGAAGTCATTCCCAAGAAAATTGACATAATAAAGCAACCAGAGAAAGACTAAACTAATATGTTTAAAATCATCAAAAAGAGAATAGGGGCAGGAGATTCTCCAGAAGATGGCGTCATAGGAAGACGCTGGGCTCACTGTGTCCTGCTGATCACTTAGATTCCACCCAAACCTGCCTAAATAACCTAGAAAACCACCAGACTAGCAGAATGGATTCTCCCGAGCCAAGCGTAGACGAGAGGCTCACGGAAGAGGGTAGGAAGGATGCAGAGGTGGTGCGCGCTACACGGACTGGCGGGAGGAGCCCGGCAGAGGGGCAGCCCGCCGGCAAAACAGAGCTCCTGAGTCTGGCCTGCAAAAGTGGAGGGGCCAGATGGAGTGTGTTCTGAGAGCAAAGGGGACTTATCTGGAAGGTTATAAGTTAACAGCTCTGCTCGGAGAGCGGGAAGGCTGAAGGACAACGGGAGGGAGAGTGAGCCTCGGACGACAGAACTCAGCTTGGCGGGAAACAAAGGTGCTCACCAGAACCATATTCCTCGCCCATCCCCCAGCCAAAATCCCAAAGGGAATCATTTCCTGACAGGGAATTTCTTGCACTGCGCAAAAACTCAACACTGTGCTTCTGTGGATCCATCCCCTCCGGCAGAGGGTCTGACTTCCTCCCGGTGCTGCAGGGCCCCTCCCGAAGCAGATCACTGAAGGAAAAGTGAGCTGAGCCTGCCCTTCCCACCCCTGTGCACCTTGCTGATCCACCCTAGCTAATACGCCAGATCCCCAGCACCACAAGCCTGGCAGTGTGCAAGTAGCCCAGACAGGCCACCCCACTCCATGGTGAATCCCCCCCCCCCAGGTGAGGGGAAGAGAAGGTACACACTGGTCTGACTGTGGCCCCAGCGGTTGGCTGGGAGCAGACATCAGGTCTGACTGCAGCCCCACCCACCAATGCAAGTTATTCAAAACAGCACAGAGGAAGTGCCCTGCAGTTCCCCACCACTGCAGAGATTATCCAGAATGACGAAACGGAAGAATTCCCTTCAAAAGAAACTCCGGGAAATAGCGACAGCTAACAAACTGATCAAAAACGATTTAAACAATATAACAGAAAGTGAATTTAGAGTAATAGTCATAAAATTAATCGCTGGGCTTGAAAACAGTATAGAGGACAGCAGAGAATCTATTGCTACAGAGATCAAGGGACTAAGGAACAGCCAGGAAGAGCTAAAAAAGGCTATTAATGAGCTGCAAAATAAAAGAGGTGACCACAGCTCGGATTGAAGGGACAGAGGAGAGAATAGGGGAACTAGAAGATAAAATTATGGAAAAAGAAGAAGCTGAGAAAAAGAGAGATAAAAAAATCCAGGAGTATGAGGGGGAAATTAGAGAACTAAATGATGCACTGAAGAGAAATCATCTACATATAATTGGTATTCCAGAGGAGGAAGAGAGAGGGAAAGGTGCTGAAGGTGTACTTGAAGAAATCATAGCTGAGAAGTTCCCTGATCTAGGGAAGGAAAAAGGCATTGAAATCCAAGACGCACAGAGAACTCCCTTCAGATGTAACTTGAATCGATCTGCACGACATATCATAGTGAAACTGGCAAAATACAAGGATAAAGAGAAAATTTTGAAAGCAGCTAGGGATAAACGTGATCTAACATATAAAAGGAGACTGATAAGACTCGTGACGGATCTCTCTACTGAAACTTGGCAGGCCAGAAAGGAATGGCAGGAAATCTTCAATGTGATGAACAGAAAAAATATGAAGCCAAGGATCCTTTATCCAGCAAGTCTGTCATTTAGAATAGAAGGAGAGATAAAGGTCTTTCCAAACAAAAACTGAGGGAATTCAACACCACTGAACCAGCCCTACAAGAGATCCTAAGGGGGATCCTGTGAGGCAATGTCCAGAGGCATCGCTACAAGCATGAAACCTACAGACATTGCAATGACTCTAAACCCATATCTTTCTATAATAACACTGAATGTAAATAGACTAAATGCACCAACCAAAAGACATAGGGTATTAGAATGGATAAAAAAACAAGACCCATCTATTTGCTGTCTACAAGAGACTCATTTTAGACCTGAGGACACCTTCAGATTGAAAGTGAGGGGATGGTGAACTATCATGCTACCGCAAGTCAGAAGAAAGCTGGAGTAGCCATATTTATATCAAACTAGACTTTAAATTAAAGGTTGTAACAAGAGATGAAGAAGGACATTATATAATAATTACAGGGTCTATCCATCAGGAAGAACTAACAATTATAAATGTCTATGTGCTGAATATGGGAGCCCCAAATATATAAAACAATTACTCACAAACATAAGCAAACTTATTGACAAGAATGTGGTCATTGCAGGGGACTTTAATACCCCACTTACAACAATGGATAGATCATCTAGACACATGGTCAATAAAGAAACAAGGGCCCTGAATGATACATTGGATCAGATGGACTTGACAGATATATTTAAAACTCTGCATCCCAAAGCAACAGAATATACTTTCTTCTCGAGTGCACATGGAACATTCTCCAGCATAGATCACATACTGGGTCACAAAACAGCCCTTCATAAGTATAAAAGAATTGAGATCATACCATACATATTTTCAGACCACAATGCTATGAAGCTTGAAATCACCACAGGAAAAAGTCTGGAAAACCTCCAAAAGCATGGAGGTTAAAGAACATCTTACTAAAGAATGAATGGGTCAACCAGTCAATTAGAGAAAAAATTAAAAAAATATATGGAAACAAACGAAAATGAAAATACAGTCCAAATTCTTTGGAATGCAGGGAAGGCAGTCCTGAGAGGAAAATACATTGCAATCCAGGCCTACCTCCAGAAATAAGAAAAATCCCAAATACAAAAATCTAACAGCACACTTAAAGGAAATAGAAGCAGGACAGCAAAGACACTCTAAATCCAGCAAAAGAAGAGAAATAATAAAGATCAGAGCAGAAATAAACAATACAGAATCTAAAAAAACTGTAGAGCAGATCAACGAAACCAAGAGTTGGTTTTTTGAAAAAAATAAACAAAATTGATAAACCTCTAGCCAGGCTTCTCAAAAAGAAAAGGGAGATGACCCAAGTAGATAAAATCATGAATGAAGATGGAACGATTACAACCAATCGCTCAGGAACACAAGCAATTATCAAGGAATACTATGAAAAATTATATGGCAACAAACTCGACAACCTGGAAGAAATGGACAAATTCCTAAACACCCACACACTTTCAAATCTCAATCAGGAGGAAATAGAAAGCTTGAACAGACCCATAACCAGTGAAGAAATTTAATCAATTATCAATAATCTCCAAACAAATAAGAGTCCAGGACCAGATGGCTTCCCAGGGGAGTTCTACCAGACGTTTAAAGAAGAGATAATACCTATACTTAAGCTATTCCAAGAAATAGAAAGGGAAGGAAAACTTCCAGACTCATTCTATTAAGCCAGTATTACTTTGATTCCTAAACCAGACAGAGACCCAGTAAAAAAAGAGAACTACAGGCCAATATCCCTAATGAATATGGATGCAAAAATTCTCAATAAGATACTAGCAAATCCAATTCAACAGCATATAAAAAGAATTATTCACCATGATCAAGTGGGATTCATTCCTGGGCTGCAGGGCTGGTTCAACATTCACAAATCAATCAACGTGATACATCACATTAATAAAAGGAAAGATAAGAACAATACGATCCTGTCAATTGATGCAGAAAAAGCATTTGACAAAATTCAGCATCCTTTCTTTTTTTTATACATTTTTTTTAACGTTTATTTTTGAGAGAGACAAAGCATGAACGGGGGAGGGTCAGAGAGAGGGAGACACAGAATCTGAGACAGGCTCCAGGCTCTGAGCTGTCAGCACAGAGCCTGACGCGGGGCTTGAACTCACGGACCTCGAGATCATGACCTGAGCCGAAGTCAGCCACTTAACCGACGGAGCCACCCAGGTGCCCCTCAGCATCCTTTCTTAATAAAAAACCTCGAGAAAGTCGGGATAGAAGGATTATACTTAAACATCATAAAAGCCATTTATGAAGAGCCCACATCTAACATCATCCTCAATGGGGAAAAACTGAGAGCTTTTTCCCTGAGATCAGGAACACGACAGGGATGTCCACTCTCACCACTGTTGTTTTAACATAGTGTTGGAAATGCTAGCATCAGCAATCAGACGACAAAAGGAAATCAAAGGCATCATAACTGGCAAAGATGAAGTTAAGCTTTCACTTTTTGCAAAGGACATGATATTATACATGGAAAATCCGATAGACTCCACCAAAAGTCTGTTAGAACTGATACATGAATTCAGCAAAGTCGCAGGATACAAAATCAATGTACAGAAATCAGTTGCATTCTTATACACGAATAATGAAGCAACAGAAAGACAAAGAAACTGATCCCATTCACAACTGCACCAAGAAGCATAAAATACCTAGGAATAAATCTAACCAAAGATGTAAAAGATATGTATGCTGAAAACTACAGAAAGCTTATGAAGGAAATTGAAGATATAAAGAAACAGAAAAACATTCCATGCTCCTGGGTTGAAGAATAAATATTGTCAAAATGTCAATACTACCCAAAGCTATCTACACATTCAATGCAATTCCAATCAAAATTGCACCAGCATTCTTCTCGAAGCTAGAACAAGCCATCCTAAAATTCATATGGAAACACAAAAGGCCCCGAATAGCCTAAGTAATTTTGAAGAAGAAGACCAAAGCAGGAGGTATCACAATCCGACTTTAGCCTCTACTACAAAGCTGTCATCATCAAGACAGCATGGTATTGGCACAAAACAGACACATAGACCAATGGAATAGAATAGAAACCCCAGAACTAGACCCACAAACGTATGGCCAACTCATCTTTGACAAAGCAGGAAAGAACATCCAATGGAAAAAAGACAGCCTCTTTAACAAATGGTGCTGGGAGAACTGGACAGCAACATGCAGAAGGTTGAAACTAGACCACTTTCTCACATCATTCACAAAAATAAACTCAAATGGATAAAGGACCTGAATGTGAGACAGGAAACCATCAAAACCCTAGAGGAGAAAGCAGGAAAAGCCCTCTCTGACCTCAGCCATAGCAATTTCTTACTTGACACATCCCCAAAGTCAAGGGAATTAAAAGCAAAAGTGAACTACTGGGACCTTATGAAGATAAAAACTTCTGCACAGCAAAGGAAACAATCAACAAAACTAAAAGGCAACCAGCAGAATGGGAAAAGATATTTGCAAATGACATATGGGACCAAGGGCTAGTATCCAAAATCTGTAAAGAGCTCACCAAACTCCACACCCAAAATAAAATTTCCCAGTGAAGAACTGGGCAGAAAACATGAATAGACACTTCTCTAAAGAAGACATCCGGATGGCCAACAGGCTCATGAAAAGATGCTCAACGTCGCTCCTCATCAGGGAAATACAAATCAAAACCACACTCAGATATCACCTCACGCCAGAGTGGCCAAAATGAACAAATCAGGAGACTATAGATGCTGGAGAGGATGCAGAGAAATGGGAACCCTCTTGCACTGTTGGTGGGAATGCAAACTGGTGCAGCCGCTCTGGAGAACAGTGTGGAGGTTCTTCAAAAAATTAAAAATAGACCTACCCTATGACCCAGCAGTAGCATTGCTAGGAATTTACCCAAGGGATACAGGAGTACTGATGCATAGGGGCACTTGTACCCCAATGTTTCTAGCAGCACTCTCAACAATAGCCAAATTGTGGAAAGAGCCTAAATATCCATCAACTGATGAATGGATAAAGAAATTGTGGTTTATATACACAATGGAGTACTACGTGGCAATGAGAAAGAATGAAACATGGCCCTTTGTAGCAACATGGATGGAACTGGAGAGTGTGATGCTAAGTGGAATAAGCCATACAGAGAAAGACAGATACCATATGTTTTCACTCTTATGTGGATCCTGAGAAACTTAACAGAAACCCATGAAGGAGGGGAAGGGAAAAAAAAAAGACAGAGTGGAAGAGAGCCAAAGCATAAGAGACTGTTAAAAACTGAGAACAAACTGAGGGTTGATGGGGGGTGGGAGGGAGGGGAGGGTGGGTGATGGTATTGAAGAGGGCATTTTTTGGGATGAGCACTGGGTGATGTATGGAAACAAATTTGACAATAAATCTCATATATTAAATAATAAATAAATAAATAAATAAACTTGATACAAAAAATACTAAAGTCATCAAAAGGATCACAGAATTAATAATACCCTACCACCACCATTACAACCCCCATCAAAAACTTAAAATGAAAAAAACAGAAAATAATGAAACACGAATCTGTCTCTCATGGGTAGAGATTTTTTTTAATGGATTTTAATTTAAAACAAGTGGTTATTTAAAAAGGACCAGTTAGAAATCTTGGAATAAAAATATATTTATTGAAATATCAAAAAAATAAATAAATGGAAAAAACTTTCACAGACAGGAAAAGCATAAAGACAGAAGGGAAGAACAAAAAGAAGTTATATGAACTATAGATTTTGTTCATATCCAAGTATCCGTGTGTTGCCTAAAATTTCCTGAATACCAGGAAATAAAAATAAAGAACAAAAATTGTTTTTTTTCAAAGATAGATGAAACAGTTACCTGTTTAATAAGCAGCTTCCATAGGGGCTGGATTTCTACCTCAATGGCATTGGGCCCACACACTAATCTTCTGTAAGAAAGTGATCACCAATTAAGTGCCAAATCTAAAACCTCATTGAAAGGGTGGGTGATGGGTATTGAAGAGGGCATCTTTTGGGATGAGCACTGGGTGTTTTATGGAAATCAGTCTGACAATAAATTTCATATTTTAAAAAAATTAAAAAAATAAAAATAAATAAAAATAAAACCACATTGATAATTGAGTACAACCAAACTAGGCAAAAGTCACTTCTCTACCTTTAAGGCTCTTTGTGCCTTTAATCAAAGAATATTAATGTGCACATCCTAAAATATTAGCATAGTTTTAAAATGAAAGTTCATGACGGACAAAGTTGTTTTTCTATTTAAAAAAATATCTTAATGCAACACAAGAATCAAAATGCAGTTAGAAAGGCATGTTGAGTTATTTTTTAAACAATTCAATCACATTCTGAGAACACCTAACAAGACACAGATGTGACGATGTTTCTAGAATTCTCAGGCATTCTAGATTGCTCTTGATGTTCGAGATCATATATATCTTACCTTGGTCTCCAGCACCTAGGACAGGCCCTTAGTATATGAAAATAAATACATGAATGAATGAGCCAACAAACTAGAAGATGATATATGGTCTTCACATCTAACACTTTGCTAATCCACACATGAGTACATTCCAGTAAGAGGCCCTTATGTTTGTACAGCATTTGACAATCTACAGCGTTCTCACACAAGATTTTCTCGTTTGTCACAACAGTCTAAAGGAAAGGGCTAATATCTCCCATTTTGCCAATGGGAAAAACTATTCATTGTGTGTGTTCTGCCAAAGGTACCCATATCTAGTATTAATCGTGACAATGCAACTCTTAGCCTTTTATACGTATTATCTCCAGTAATCATCACATTACCTCTACGAGGTTTCATATTATCATCTTTATTATAAAGGAAACTGAAGTTCAGATAAACTCAGTAACTCCCCCAGAGCCACAGAGCAGGAAAGAAGCGGATCCAGGTGTCACATCGTGGGCTCCACGACTCCACCTCACACTCCGTGAGCACTGATGGTGCAATGTGCATGACGTGTCCTGAATCTAAGGTGTAACAGAGCTCAGCCCAAGTTTTTCTGATTTCCAAGCCGCGCTTTTCCTGCTGCAATGATTTGCATGGATCCCAGAGGACGCAAAGCAGGGTCTTCTGACTCCATGTGTGAAAACACTGAGGTGCAGAGATGCTGGGAGACAGAGAGGTCAAACAGCGTGTGCTGCTGGGTTTGCTGCCTGTGACTCAAGATTCCTTTCCTCTGGTACTCAGAGGCATGCCCTTTTTTCCCAGTCAGGTGACAGACGTTGAGAATTAAGTTCGGCCCTGAAGTATACCCAAGCTGACAGGGAACATCTCTTCCAATCTCCACATTCAGTGATGTCACGTTGGTGGCTTGAAATCAGCAATAGCTGTTGTTTTTCCCACGATAGAATTTGGCAGACTCTCCCCATCCAAGCTTTTCTTCTTCCAGAGAGCTGGGTTACCGACAGGGTGACTGGTCTGGGGCCCACGTTAAGAGCTGTCTTGACCACCAGACATTTCTCCTTCTACTTCAAGAGGGTAAACAAAGGAGGCAGGAGCAGGGCATTAAGTGAAAAGAAAATGAGGAGGTGCACAACTTAAAGACTATCCTCATAAGACTATTGGATGGATGGGGGTAAGGTAGGTGTGGTTTTCCCTGTTTCTGTGAGTTAAGAGAATTGCCTCAAGTCCCTGTGGACCTATCTATGACAGGCAGTGAGAAAGTGGCATCCAGTTCATGAATGAGTGAAGATAGGAGCGGGGAACCTCCTGGAATATTTTTCTTCCCAAGGCCTTCTGAAAATTTCTCTTCAGGATGTTGTCTCTCCTGATGTCCTGATTTGCTTTTTTGCTACCAAAAAGGTGACCACATAAATGTGTCCATTTTCCCTCTTTGCCTGGTTTCTGGGAAGCCTGAAGAGAAAGTTGTATTTAGACTTTGTGGCTTTTTGTCATCGAGGAGTTCTCAGTATCCTCCTTCATTTCTCATGTTGCATCCTTGCTTTTCATGAAGGCAAACTCATCTCCAGTTAGGAATTTAATCAGATATCACTCAATCAATCATTCGCATTTTGAGTTTTGAAAAAAAAAAAAAAAGCCCTAGTCTTACATTAAAAAATGATGGGAAAAAATAATAAAATAAAAAATAAAAAATGATGGGGGCGGGGGGAGGAGAACTTCACATTCTATTCACTCTCTTTACTGTCCACCTAGAAAACCCCATGAGTAAAACCTGCCTGTGTATTTGAAAGTAGATTATCTCCTCTATCCTTCGCATTTGGTAAACTAAACTTTTTCTCTTGCTCATTACATTGTCAAGTTCTTTACGGTGTGGACCAGCTTTAAATTTAATTATGTGTGATATTTAGTAAAGCTTGGCACTCGCTAAGGACAAATGTGAAGGGCAATCCTTCCTGTAGAAATGGTGTCCTAGGAGAAGTAAACTTGCGTTAATCAACTACACTTCCTAACTTAGCTCAATCCTTCACGTGTCTGGTGCTTAATGCTATGAAACCAGTATGCTCTTAATGACTCTGACAACATTTTGTTTCAACGTAATCAGCATTACATCTGAAATCTTATACAGTGATGCTATCTCTAAAACGTTTTGCAAACATTGTCAGAATCTGGATGATGCCTTGTTCATTTTTTCGTCATTTTTCATTCAGCAGGAGAAAAGTTTAAAAACAGATCGGTAATTCTCAGAGTTGGTGCGCATATGAATCGTCGGAGGGGGGGTTTGCTAAAAATGCAGTTTCTGCTCTCACCGCTACCCTTAGTTCCTACTTACTAAATGAAAATTATGAGGGTGGAGCCCAAGAACCTGTATTTTATGTACCAGAATGCTTCTTAGCTGGAGAATTTTTGTTTCTTATAGACTGTGAGGAAGGTCGGGCAGGATAGGTCATGAAAATGGGCAAGAAATGAAGGTAATTATTAGGATTCTGGGGAAGTCTTGCAATGGTTTACGTTCAGACTCACCAGCATTCAGTATTTCAAATTACAGATGAGGAAAGCAGAGACTCAAAATCGTTATGGGTTAATAAGTAGCATAAGCATTTTTATGGTACTACTATACTATTATGTCCTAATCTCTGTGCATTTATAGATATCATTCTCACAGTTGTAGCACTATTCTTTCCCAATAGTCAGTGAATGTCTCTGGGGTAATGAGTAAGCCTTATTTATCCTTAGATCTTTAGTGCTTGCAAAGTGCTTAGCGTAGTAAAGGCATTCGGTCAATAGATTAATGAATGCATTCATGTATTCATTCATTCCACAAATATCTGTTGAGTGTCCACCATGAATCAGGCACTGTTCTAGGTGTTATGAATGACACAACTACCTGAGCAAACAAAATCCTCATCTCCAGGTTGTTTCTTCATAGGAAAATTAATCATAATATTGTCTTTCTGCCTCTCCAAGGATTTAGAGGATGACAAATCAGATGTCTATGAAATGACTCAAGGCTTTTTAAGGAAAGAATGAAAACAAAAACACAGACAAGACTGTTTTACAATCCTGAAAGAAAACACCAAATATTATATGCCTGCACTGTTCTTTTGGGCTCTTATTTTTAATAAGTTTGCCAGCGATGAAAACAACTTAAAATTTGTCTCTGTTGCTAGTAAATAAACTGGAATTAAATGAAGCTGATGAAGCATTATGCCAATAGCTCACTGATCATAAGCCATTTGATATTTCAATTTCTGCCGGCCGAGTTTACTCTCAGGAAGTATCACAAACCCTACCTGACCTCTTGCTCTTCACTGGTCAGGCCCAGTCCAAATGTGTGGTGGATATCATAGCAGGAATTGCTGTCTTCCAGCAGCCTAGGGTGTGGTCAGGACAAGAAGCATACCTTAGTTCGTGGCACCCAAAAAATCCGGTTCCTCCCTTATATCCTGATGAATGCTGAAAAAAAGACTTACCCGACTTTCTGAAACCTCTTCTCCAAGTAGTCCCAAACATACCTGATTTTCCGCACTTGGATATATCGCAGCTGCAATTACAAATGTGATAGAACAGATGTCATTCACCAAGAAAGCCCATCAGGGGAGGTGAGGGCTTCTTGTTAGGGGTCCCCACGCAGCTCTCACTTGCCTTGATACATTGTTGTAATTCCCAGCCCAGCAGCCTCACTTGCCTTGACACACTGTGGTAATTCCCAGCCCAGCAGCATGACATTCAGAACTTTCCTCCAATAAACATTTGCAGTATTCTTTTTTAGCAAAGACATGCCATAACATTGCGCTCAAAATTGCTTACTTTTAATTCTGGCTTCAATACCGCATTGTTAATGACAGAGTGGCGGTCAGCCACCAGGGGTTCTTCTGGGTTCTTGCTTATAGGAAACTTCAGTGTAGCTAAGTAGAGGCATATAACCTTCTTCCTCGTATATCTTTGGAATTCATCCTAGAGAAATCAATCCAGCCCATGAAATTCTCAAATATTATTTATTCAATAAGTCACTCAATCAACCAAATACCTACCTAGACCAGAGATTCTCGAAGTTTGGGCTACAGAGGATCAGCATTAGCTTGAAACTTGCTAAAAATGCAAATTCTCAGCCCTACCATAAGCCTACTAAATCAAAAATTCTGGGGTGAGGTCAGCAGTCTGTGTTAAGGAGCCCTCCAACTAATTTGAGAACCACTGTGCTAGAGAATAAAAAGACACACTTCACAGGAAAGGTTTTTTTTTTTATGAAGAAAACAGCTTCTGGCTATCTTAACATGACATTTAAGGGTTTAAAATCTCTACCTCCCCTCAAAATTTGTTTTCTAAAAAAATTGAAAAATATCTAAAAATACATCCTTCCTGTGTTATGTCTTTAAGAGTTGTAATACCAACAGCCACTACTAATGTAATGGCTAAGGAAACTGAAAATTAGCCTGACGTAGTAGTCATTTCCCCAGAGTGACATGGAGGAAATGTCCTTCCTTCCTGAGTCAAAGTAAGAGAGGGCAAGTAAGTTCCAGGATACTATTGCCATCTACTTGGGGACAAGAAAACTCAAGCAAAGATCTCTGGAACACCAGCCAGCCATTGGTGGCACCACCAATGAAATGCTGAAGGGCACGTACCGTTGTTCTTAGCAAAATAGTGTCTGCTTCTTGCAAAGAGCATGGGTTGCAATTAGCCCACACTCTCCACTGGGGCTTCCAGTAGAACACCAGCAGAAGAACCCCACATGTCAGCATGGTTGTTATAAGGCACAGAGCTCTGCGTAGATTCTGGGTCCGGTAACCAAACACCTCCTGGAGAGTAAAGAAAACATGACTCTATTTTTCTTTTTTTACATAAACACATCATTTTGTTCTAAGAAACACAAGCTTTAGATGCAGGGGTGTTGGGAGACAGATCTGGTTTCGGCTGGTTGAAACAGACCGATTGTTCACAGCTGTCAGCTGATACAATTAAAAAAAAAAAGACCCATTTGGCTAACTTGGCATATGGAGCTAAAACAGACGGACAGACCAAAGAATGAGCAGATTTATTTGGTTCTAGTTTTAGGAGTCACCCCATGATTTGGACCAGATTCACTTTTTTTAGGTATAAAGTTTAAAAATATATTAATGTAAATTTACTGGTGGAAGATGAAACAAATGGTGGGATGATACAAATTAAGAGATTATCTGTGAACATGAAAGATTTTCAAAAGACAGCTTATAGGAATTTACCCTGATGGTAACATGCTGAAATATTTCTACTTTTAGTAGTAAGGGAGTTGATATTATCATGAAATGAGTAAAGACTTTGAGACTCGGTTTTAGAAGGAAACAGTCGAAAACAATATATACCTTTATTTCAAACAAATTTCTAATTTCTCTCTTCCACAAAGAAGTGTCACAGCATTGGTTTTTAAATTTCAAAAACTTGATTTTTAGTGTACTTGGGAGACCCAGAAGAATGTTGATTATGAATGACATTATTACTATACTGTTATTTTACCTTCTGCTGTTTTGTGTGTGTGTGTGTTTCTAAGACTCTGACTTCCATGTCCACATCACAGAGATGTAATGTTACGAAATGAGTTTTTACTGAATTTCTATAGCATTTTTAGTGACGAAATCTTCTGGAATTTTATGCCAGTTTAGATCATGTTATAATAAATCTCTTGGCTTAATATTTGGAATAGTTTTCATCTTCAGTTATCATTTTCATTAATTTTTTCTAGTAAAGAACTCTGGTAAATGAAGATTTTAATAACAGTTGTTGAAAGTAATCCTTAAACATGATGGAAAGGTAACAGGTAGCAAAAATGTTTGAGTCACTGCTCTACTGGGTATTAGCTATGTGACCTTAGGTAAATCATATTGTAAGGGTTAAATTGTAGTGTAGGGCTAACAGGAAGCTTGAAAAATAACAGCTTTGTTCTGACACTGAAGGTGAAGGGATAACAGCCTTGCTTTACTCTTGTAAATCACATTTCATACTCTTGTAAATCAGGCTTTATCAGTGAAGGAAAACAAAAGCTCAAAGAAAGCATCAGAGGCAAGGTCAAGGAGATCCACTGGTTGCAACTTAGTGGCAGAAAGTCTAAAATAATCACCTCATTTGGCAACTGTTTCTAACTCATCTGGCAACTGTTTCTAACTCATCTGGGAACTGTTTCTCTGTTCTGTCCCCAGGTAATGATAAAACGATGTGATTGGTTTTAAAAACTCTGTACCCCCGTTGTTCGAGGCCACATTCTTATCGAGTGTTGGTCCCGATCGGTCAGCCTTGCCTCTCATTGTAATAGACTTTGTTGTGACTGTCACTGGTGCCCCTAGCATTCTGTTTCAGGAGTCGTGTGGATGCAATATTTGGTGCATTGGCCGGGAAAGTTAAAGGTCTGAAACAGGGTTCTTTCCTCGGATTGCTCCACCAACCCCTGGGAGGAAGCTCGGGATTGGGAGAGGTAAGGGATTCTTGGGGCGCACCATTTGAATGACTCAGGAGGGTCTGTTGGATGCGCCTATAGACCCAGAGTCAGGGATGCTACCAGGACACCAATGGACCCCATTTGATTTGGTTTTTGTCAAGAAAGATCCTATTTTTCAGGTGACTGCCACGGCCTACTGGCCTTGAGATCTCAAACTGTGTTGTCTTCATGTCTTGTCCTCTTCCTGTTGACTGTGCGTCCCTGTCAGTTTTGCCTATCTTTGTCATGGGTCAAAATCAGAGTACCCCCACCCCTCTGAGTCTCATACTAACTCATTTCTAGGACTATAGGAGAGCTGCCTCAGTTTTCGGCTTCCATGTTAAGAAGCCAGTCCTTCGAACTCTCTGTGAGGTGGAATGGACCAGCTTTCAGTTCGAATCGCCTCCACAGTGGACCTTTGACCTTACTTTGGTACATACGGTTCATGATATTGTCTTTTCTAGGCAGGAAGACCACATTCCATACATTGAGGCATGGAGGACCCTCATTGAAAACCCTCCAGATTGGTTAAAACTTCTCCTTCCCCTTCCCCCTTGCCTCCCTAAAGTACAGGCTTTATCACTCAAAGGCTGCCCATTTGGAGCTCAGAATAAGAATCTTGATGGGACTAGGTGGCTGCCCCCTCTATCACCTGCACCAGAGGAAGAAGAAACGACCCGCCGCCCTATAGTTCTCGCTCAAAGAATACAAGTCAAGATGCTTCAGATCAGGAGGCAAGCCCGAGTCGGGACACTCCCCTGAGCCCGTCTCACACCTGGTCAGGGACTCCCGGAATTCCATCCCCGTCCCACTGCCCTGCCCCTTCTTCCAGGGCCACCCCTGCAGGGTGATGTCCGACCCTTTATGACTTATGTACTCTTCTCCACTAGCGACCTTTATAATTGGAAACTTCAAAACCCCTCATTCTCAGAGAAACCCCAAACATTAATTTCTCTTCTTGAAACTATATTTGTGACCCATCAGCCAACCTGGGATGACTGCCAGCAGCTCTTGCAGGTTCTCTTCACCACTGAGGAAAGAGATAAGATCCGTCGTGAGGCCCAGAAATTAGTGATGGGGCCAAACGGGCAACCCACCGAAGATCCCGCTGTACTTGAGGACGTTTTTCCCTCCTCACATCCTGAAAATTGGGACTGAAACACTCCTCACGGTAGGCGATCATTGACCCTATTTCGCCAGACTCTACTGGGAGGTCTCCCAGCGGCCGCCCGCTGGCCCACAAACATGTCTAAGGTAACAGAAGTAGTTCAGGGGACCGAGGAAAGCCCCTCAGCCTTCTTAGAAAGGCTCATGGAGACGTACCGCACATTTACCCCTATTAACCCTGAGGCACCTGAAAATAGAAGGGCATTAAACCTGGCCTTTGTCTTACAAAGGCCCCAGACATTCGGAAAAAGTTACAAAAATTAGATGGGTTTGAAGGAAAAAATTTATCTGAGTTAGTTGAAATAGCCCAAAAAGTTTTTAACAATAGGGATTCTCAGGAAGAAAGACAAAAAAATTGACTAGGGTGGTAGCGGCTGTCCTGGATGCCCGCGGGGAAGAAGACCCAGAACGTCCAAAGAATTCTGGTCTGGGCAAAAGAAAAAAGACAAAGGGTTAAAGCGCCACTAGGGAAAAACCAATGTGCATATTGCAAACAAGAGGGACACTGGAAAAAGGATTGTCCCAACTTAGCCCCACGCAAAACTCGGCCACTCCAGGTATCTGTAATGGGAGTCGATTCCGACTGACAGGGCCGCGGCTTGGTAGCCCACTTCTGAGCCGTTGGTTACTGTTAATATAGGGGGCCAACCTAAGACTTTCTTGGTGGACACTGGGGCAACCTTTTCAGTTCTAAAACAAGATCCTGGCCCCACCAGGCAAGGAGCAACCCTGGTGCAAGGAGCAACTGGGTCCCAGACTTGTAAATGGACCACTGAATGACAAGTAGATTTAGGCCATAAAACCGTTACACATTCTTTCCTAATCATACCTGAATGCCCCTACCCTGGATTACTAGGTAGAGACCTACTGCAGTTTGAAATTCACTGAAGGGGGTATGCATATTAAAGTTGGCCAGGATGGCCCAACAACAGTAATGGTGACTGTGCCACTTGGGGAAGAGGGCCTGCTCACTCCAGTGCCTGATAAAAATGTCCATGCAGTCGATCCCCTCCTTAAAAGCCTCCAGGCGGAATTCCCCCAGGTATGGGCCGAGACCAATCCACCTGGGCTGGCAATTCATCAAGCTCTGATAATAGTGGAACTTAAGGCATCCGCGCTTTTGGTAAGACTAAAACATTATCCCATGTCCCGGGAGGCTAGGCGGGGAATCGTCATTCACATCAAGCGTTTGTGCGACTCTGGCATTTTGATCCCATGCAAGTCGCCATGGAACACTCTGCTTCTCCCTGTCTGGAAGCCTTATTCATCCGATTTCCAACCAGTTCAGGACCTAACAGCAGTAAACACCAGGGTAATGGACATTCATTCCACTGTACCCAACACTTATAGTCTCCTTAGTTTGCTTTCCCCTTCTCAGGTGTATTATACAGTTCTGGACTTAAAAGATGCCTTCTTTGCCATCCCGCTGGCCCCGCAAAGCCAGCCACTATTTGCATTTGAATGGACTGATCCTGAAGAGGGAAAAGCCAGACAGCTCACTTGGACGCGACACCCCCAGGGATCTAAAAATTCTACTCTTTTTAATGAGGCCCTGCACCAGGATTTAGAGCCATTTCGAATCTCCAACCCCCAGGTAATTCTACTGCAATATGTTGATGATATCTTGTTGGCGGCCCCTTCTCATTTAAAATGCCTGAGAGCCACCAAAGAACTCTTGAGTCTTCTGCAAAAACTGGGGTACCAGGTGCCAGGCAGAAAAGCACAGATCTGTCATATTGCAGTGACCTATTTAGGTCACAACCTTAAAAAAGGCAAGCGCTATCTCGGTGAACAAAGAATTCAGGCTATATTCGATATTCCTCAGCCTAAAACTCGCAAAAAAGTTCGCGAGTTCCTGGGGGCAGCAGGCTACTGCAGACTATGGATACCTGGCTTTGCTGAACTGGCAGCCCCTTCATATGCCACTCTCAAGGGGTCTCCAGAGTCCTTCACATGGGGGGAGACTCAAACTAAAGGCGTCCAAGACTTATGAGATGCTCTCATGACCCCACCAGCCTTGGCCCTGCCAGATCCCACCAAGCCATTCCATTTGTTTGTAGCCAAAAAAGGGGGGTAGCCAAGGGAGTTCTGACTCAGCGCCTGGGACCTTGGCCCCGACCAGTGGCCTATTTATCCAAACGGCTGGACCCAGTTGCTTCCGGGTGGCCTCCATGCATTTGACAAATTGCCGCCACCACACTCCTAAAGACGCAAACTAACCTTGGGGCAAGCATTGTCTGTCATGGGACCCCATGAAGTGGAGTCTTTACTGCGGGCTCCCCCAGAGCGATGGCTGTCAAATGCTCAGATTACCCAATATAAGGCATTGCTACTCGACCAGCCCCAAATACGTTTTTGTGCCCCCACAGCCTTAAACCCAGCCACTTTGCTGCCCAAAGGACAAGGTCCGCCTCTGCACTCTTGCCCAGAAACCTTGGCGACGATCTCATCCCTCTACTCTGATATTACGGATGTTCCCTTACAAGACCCTGATAGCATGTTTTCAGACGGCAGTAGTTTTGTGTTTCAAGTGCAAAGGCATGCCAGCGCTGCAGTGACAACAGACCGCGAGGTTTTATGGCAACAGACCCTTCCCCTGGAAACTTCAGCCCAGGGCACAGAGCTCATCGCGCTAACAAAAGCCTTAAAACTCAGAAGAAACAAGTCAGTTAATATTTATATGGACAGCCGCTATGTTTTTGCAACCACGCGTGTACACGGATCCATTTATCAAGAGCGCGGTCTCCTCATGGCGGAAGGCAAGCACATCAAAAATAAAGCTGAAATTTTAGATCTTCTAGCAGCCATCTGGGAACCTGCGAAGTTGACAATCATTCACTGCCCGGGACATCAAAAAGGCGACTCCCTAGAAGCAGTCGGAAACCTTCTGGCTGATGCAGCAGCCCGAGAAGCTGCCCTAACTAAAAGTAAAAGTGCCTTGGAGACACCGATCTTGACAGAGCCTTTGCTTCCACTGGAGCCCAGTTACACTCCTAAAGATTTGGAGTGGGTTTCAAGAAAAGGGGGAAGTATGATACCAGGACGAAAGTGGTTTCAGCATCCTGAAGGTAAGATACTCTTACCCATGGCACTCGGGTCGCGCATGATGTGTCAACTCCACTAAGGGAATCATCTGGGAAAACCAAGATGGCGGAATTAGTGCAGAAAAATTTCAGGGCGCAAGGGCTGGGAAAAGAGATTGAAGAGATGGTTGAAAGGTGTGTAAGTTGCGCCCAAGTAAATCAGGGTGCAAGTAAGAAGGTTTCAGAAGCTAAAAGAGATAGAGGAACTGAACCAGGCTGGTTTTGGGAAGTAGATTTTACTGAAATTAAACCAGGGAAATATGGATATAAATACCTGCTTGTTTTTGTAGACACCTTCTCCGGGTGGGTCGAGGCGTTCCCAGTTAAGAAAGTATTAAATGAAATAATTCCTAGATTCGGGCTGCCTCTGAGCATAGGATCAGACAATGGCCCAGCCTTCACGGCGCAGGTGTCCCAGGGTCTAGCCCGGGCATTGGGAGTAAATTGGAAAATTACATTGTACGTATAGACCTCAGAGCCCAGCTCAAGTAGAAAGGATGAATCGGACCCTAAAAGAGACCTTAACCAAATTGTCCCCTGAGACAGGCGAAAATTGGGTTGATGTCCTGCCTTTTGCCCTTTTGCGAGCACGTTGTACTCCATTTGTCAAGGGATTTTCCCCTTATGAAATTTTATTTGGCAGACCTCCACCTATCCTGCCGAGGCTAAGAGACGATGTAATGGAACAATTGGAACGGGACCATTTGCTGGCTTCACTAATGGCCCTGCAACATGTACAAAAGGAAATAACCAGGGCCTTGAAAGAAGCCTTTGCTCATCCTCCTGTTCTTCCTCACCCCTTTCAACCAGGAGACTTAGTCTGGGTCAAGAGGCACAAGCCTAAAATCCTGGAGCTGCACTGGAAAGGACCGCACACCATGATCCTGACTATGCCCACGGCCGTGAAGGTAGATGGTGTCCGAACCTGGATTCATCACTCTCAGTTTAAGAAAAACTGCATAAAGGCGGGAACACCCCAGACTGATATGAAACCAGACAACGAACAGCAATGGAAGGTCCAAAGGCACCCAGAGGATCTTTTAAAGCTAAGACTGATGCGGGCATAATAATAATTGTCTGGGTTTGTATAATGATAAGTGTGCGGGACTGTACGGAATTGCATCCCCTATCTTTTTGGCCATACCAATGGGAACTCAGGGACACTGTCACGGTGAAGGTGATAGCATCTAATACCTCTTCCACTATGCCTTGTTTTTTGTTTGATTTCTGTGACTTGGTGGAGGACTCCTGGGAGGCTTTAATTACTAATTATAAACAGCCAATGGGCTCCACTCCTCCAGTCCCTGAAAACCCCTATGTGGTTACCTATGGATGTGGACACAGGGATCAAGAACAAAAATTGGCTAACCTACCAGGGTTATACAGTTGCCCTGCAAATAGAAAGGTTGAATGTGAAGGAAAAGGCCAATACCATTGTGCAAAACGGGGTTGTGAAACGCTGGCTCCCTGGCTGGCAGGACAGGGCCATGACTGCTTAATCACCCGCCTTAGAATTCCAGATCCCAAACGTAAGACTCAAGGAAAATGTAACCCAACAAAAATATGTTTAAAAAAAAGGTTTCTAGTTCCAGTAATTTTTCCTCTTCCTGGGACACTAGACACACTTGGGGGGGTTCTCAGAATGTATGCTCCAGGAGTTGACAAGGGCATTTCCTTTACAAAGGGTTAAAAGAAAAACTTCACCCAATCTGGTAGGGCCAAACAAGGACATGATTTTACACCCCCCGCTCTTTCCAACTGTCCCTTCCCAACCTACCACTACGATCAGGTGCCCCCACAAAGTCAGAATTACCAACAACAGGTCATATCCAGAACCCGTTCTCCCATGAGACGCATTGGCTAGATGTAGTAGATTCTATGTATGCTTGGCTACATTCATCTCACACCGAGATTGTACAATATTGTTAGCTGTGTTTAAACCCTAAACCCCCATATTATGTGAGAGTGGCTACAAATGCCAGCATTGGACAAGACATAGAAAAGCATGTCATAAAATTGCTAAATCCAAGCAGGACATTATGCCCTTGGGATTCACGACCAATTTTAACCCTAGGAGACCTCCAAGGGCAGGGTTGGTGCATAGTGTCCCAAGAATATAATTGGCATACCTCCCTTTACAAAAACTCTTGTGCAGAAGTGTATATTCCAAGATCAGATACTGATAGCCCCCAAAAATATAGCATACCAAGCCCTTACTGGAGCCTGGTTTGCTTGATCATCAGGAATTACCTCCTGCATTGCAGCCACATACATTGGGGTTGGCACCTGAGAGATTTGTATCCTAGTTCATATTCTCCCACAAATATACCTATATAGCGAAGAAGCAGGGAGACAAGAACATTTACTTCTGTTCGAAGGACATTCCAGGGTGAAAAGGGCAGCACCAGTCCTCATTCCACTCCTAGTGGGACTGGGAATTGCAGGATCCACAGCTATTGGAACTGCTGGACTCATTGTGGGGGACCAAAATTTCAAAACTATAAGCGAGCAAGCAGACCGAGACCTAGGCTACTTGGAAATTTCAATTTCTCGGCTGGAACACCAAGTAGACTCTTTAGCCAAGGTTGTATTACAAAACAGAAGAGGACTTGATTTACTCTTCATGAAGGAAGGGGGTTTCTGTGTGGCCCTCGGAGAAACGTGCTGTTTTTATGCCAATTCCGGAGTAATCTGAGACACTCTCCATTTGGTCAGGGATAATCCTAGGACCAGGGAATGTGCCAGGGAGGCCAGAAATAATTGGTATTGGAGTTTATTCTCTTGGTACCCCTGGCTCACGTCACTGCTCACCGCCATAGCTGGGCCACTGCTATTGTTACTTCTTGGGTTAACCATTGGCCCATGCATAATCAATTGGTTAGTACAGTGTGTCAAGAGGCGAGTTGGTGAAATAAAAATTATGATGATTAGGTCCCACGATGTCACCTTAGGGATTGATTCACTGGCAAGGGATTGATTCACTGGCAAGAAAAGGGGGAAATATAAGGGCTAAATTGTAGTGTAGGGCTAACATGTAGCTTTAAAAATAACAGCTTTGTTCTGACACTGAAGGTCAAGAGAAAACAGCCTTACTTTACTCTTGTAAATCACGTTTCATACTCTTGTAAATCAGGCTTTACCGATGAAGGAGAACAAAAACTCAAAGAAAGCATCAGAGGCAAGGTCAAGGAGATCCACTGGTTGCAACTTAGTGGCAGAAAGTCTAAAATAATCACCTCATTTGGCAACTGTTTCTAACTCATCTGGCAACTGTTTCTAACTCATTTGGGAACTGTTTCTAACTCATCTGCGAACTGTTTCTCTGTTCTGTTCCCAGGTAATGATAAAACGATGTGATCGGCTTTAAAAGCTCTGTACCCCAGCTGTTCGAGGCCGCACTCTTATCAAGAGTGTTGGTCGTGATCAGTTGGCCTTGCCTCTCATTGTAATAAACTGTTGTGACAGCCACTGGTGCCCTTAGCATTCTGTTTCAGGAGTTGTGTGGATGCAACAATATCACCTCTAAGGAATCCCAATTTATTCCTAAAAAAAAACCAGAAATGTGGGCCTTACAGGGTACTAGTGCTCAAATGAGATAATGTCTCAAGTGCTCTGCAAAGTAATTACAATTTTAAGAGTTCCTTTCCAGTGCTTCTCAGTTATTATCATCCACCTGGGAAAAAAATTCATTAAGTTTAGCACTGCAGCCACTCTATTTTGAGATTATTCATGATAAGATTTAAATGTAACTCTAAAATGTGTTCACTCTGCCTCTAAGCGTATTTCCAGTTGGGTCTCCTTTCTCTCTTCCTATCTTCTTTTTGATTCCATAAACCTGTTCTAGTTTTATTTGTGAATGATAGTTTTATTAGACTCAAATAAAATGTATATGCCAGTTCACATATTATGTCATAAATATGCATTATTTCACTAAGTTATTCATGTGGGCTTATTGCCAAAGTATTCAAAATAGAAGCAGAATGGTTTGGAATTTTAGGCCAGCTCATAGGTTGAAAAAGCCCATCACAAATGCCTTTCCCTTTTTTGATTCACTTACATACTACAATGGCATAAAAAAAGAACTGACAATGCCAGCAAGATGGCAAAAAAAATCACTACAACTACATACTGCTAAAACCTTATAAATTGGAATAATTCTTTAGAGAAAGCAAGGTGACAAATTATATCAAGATTTTATAAAGATGTTTCTATTTCTGGAATCAGTAATTCCACACTTGGAAATATACCCTAAGGAAATAATACACAAAGTAGAAAGTGATGTGTATAACAATGCTCAGTGCAGTATTATCTGTAATAAGAAAAGTTATTGGAAGAACCAATTAATAGCTAATGGCTCCATAAGATGTGGAACATCAAAACAGTGGGCTATAGTGGCACCATTAAAAACAAAATTTATGAAGTCAATACAGAAATGTGAGCCATTATAGCATTAAGTGAAGAAAAAAAAGATAAAGAATAGATAGAATAGATAGAAAACAGTAAATTTAAGCCAACAATATCAGCAATTACATTCAAGATAAATGACATTAATACCGTGATTGAAAACAAAGATTGTCAGAGATAGTAAAAAACCCACTATATGTTGTTTACAAGAGACACCTTTAAATACAAAGAAGCAAATAGTTAAAATAAGAAAGAAAGGGAAATATACAATGCAAAGACTAACAAAAAAGAACTAGTATACTTATGTTAATTTCAGAGAAAATAGACTTTAAAAATAAATAATATAAATATTTAATAAATAATTATAAATAAATAATAAATATGAGAGAAAGGAGGACACTTCATAATCTAAAACAAAATAATCAATTCATCAAGAAGGAATAACAATTTTAACTTTGGGGGCACTTATAAGCTAGGTTTCAAACTTTGTAAAGCAAAATAGCACTCAAAGCCACTGTCATCATGGGAGATGTTAACACCCCTTTCTCACTAACTGATAAGACCAGTACACCAAAAGAACAAAACAAAACAAAAACAAAAACAAAAAACTCACCACCATAAGAATACAGGAAGTATGAACAACCCTATTCACCTAATTAACAAATGAAGAAAATTTTAACCCCAAACTGCATACTTCAAATTTTTCTCAGGTACACATGAACTCTTTACCTAAATAGACCACGTTCTGGAGCATAAAATGTGATGACATTATAATTAAACTAGAAATTAACAACAGAATGGTAACTTAAAAATTCCCAAATGATTTGAAATTTTTTTCAAATAGCGTATTTCTTTAAAAAAAATTTTTTTTTCAATGTTTATTTTTTTGGGGACAGAGAGAGACAGAGCATGAACGGGGGAGGGGCAGAGAGAGAGGGAGACACAGAATCGGAAACAGGCTCCAAGCTCTGAGCCATCAGCCCAGAGCCTGACGCGGGGCTCGAACTCACGGACCGCGAGATCGTGACCTCGCTGAAGTCAGACGCTTCACTGACTGTGCCACCCAGGCACCCCTCAAATAGCGTATTTCTAATAGAGTCAGGTGAAAAATTACAATAGCCATTAAGAAGTATTTTGAACTGAATAAAAATGGAAATTGACAAATAAAAACTTGTGGGATGTACTTAAGACAATGATTAGAGGGAAATATATAATTTTAGATGTGTATGTAAGAAAAGAAAATAAATGTTTGAAATCAATGAAATAAGCTCCCAATCAAGAAGCTGTAGAAAGGAACTGCAAACTAAATCTTAAAAAGTATAAGGAAGGAAATAATAAAGAAAAACAGGAAAAAAAGCAGAAATGAATAAAATAGAAATCAGACCTACAATGGAAAAATTCAATGATGTTGAATTTGTACTTAAAAGTTAACTAAAATTGATAAATTCAGAAATAAATCAGAATATTTTTATGGCTCTTAAAGAAAACTAAAAGCTTTCTACAAAGATATCTTCAAGTCCAAATGGCTTGTGAATGCTTTCAAATATTTAAGGTAGAAGTGATATCAATTTTGCACAAACTCCTTCATAAGTAGAGGAGGTGGAAACGTTCACAACTTGTTTCATGAAGTTAGCATACTCATATACCAAAACCCGATAACGTTTGTTAAAAGAAAGGAAAATTACAGGCTAAGATCTGTAAGAAGCATAGATGAAGTAATCACAAAATATCTTATCCAGCTAAATCAGTGATATATATTAAAAGGTAATATGTTGTTACCAAATGGAGTTTGTTCTAAGATCGCAGGAATTTGAAAATCAATGAATTTTGGTATGTTAACATTCAGGAAGAAATTTATAATGTCATGGCAATTGGTATAGAGAAATACTTTCATAAAGTTCAACACTAATGCATGAGAGAGAAAGAAGGAAACAAACAAGGAAACAAAGAAAGAAGCCTCTCAGCAAACTAGGAATAGACAGAAACATCCTTCAGCTAATATCATGCTTAATAATGAAATATTGAATATCCCCCTATGAAGTTATAACTACTACTTCTGGTAGTTTAACGGTGCAATAAGACAAGAAAAAGTAACAACATTTATAATTGAAACATAAGTAACAGTACTATATTATATACTTGATAGTTTCTAAAAAAGTAGATCTTAAATGTTCTCATCACAAAAAAATAAATAGTAATTATGTGAAGTGATGAAAGTGTTAACTGATACTTTGATGGTGATCATTTCACAGTATTTAAGTGTACCAATCAACTTGTACACCTTAACATGTTACACAATCAACTTGTACACCTTAACATGTTACACAATGTTACATGTCAACTAAGAAAAAAAAAAAGTACAGCTCTCTGTGTGAGTAGATAATATAATTATTAAGAAATCCAAAATAATGTACAAATTATACGAGTTAATAAGTGAATTTGTCAAGGTTGCTGGATACTGGGTCAATATAGAAAAACAACTGTGTTTGTAACAAGCAATTTGAAAATGAAGTTAAATGCCATTTGTAATATCAAAGCCAAAAAAATCAATATACTTATAATAGTCCTAATCAAGTTAGACAAACCTCTAGACTGAAAACTGCACAATATTGCTGAAAGCACAGATCTAAATAAAAGGAGAGATATATTAAGTTTGAGGGTTAGCCAGGAGCAATCCCATTTATACTCACATCAGACATTTTGTGTGTGTGTGTGTGTGTGTGTGTGTGGTAATTGAGGAGCTGATTCTAAAATCGGTATGGAAGTACAAAGGACCTAAAGCAATCAAGACAATTTTCAAAAAGAACAATTGTGGAAGACCTACACTACCAGAAGTGAAGACTTACTACAAATTCCTACTAATTACAAGCCAAAAAGGAAAAAAAATGAAAAACAAAATAGAGAGTCCAGAAAGAGACTCAAAGATATTTCATCGTTTCATTTACAAAAAAAGGAACCATTACAATTCAGTAGGAGAAAGGATGGTTGGCTCAATAGGTAGTTGCTAGAGCAAAATGAACAGTGCTAGAAAAATGAGTTTTCCCCCCATTTTACACCATACACAAATTAATGGTGGCACATGTACTTAAATGTGATAACTAAAACAATAGATCATCTGAAAGAAAACACAGAAAAAATATTTCATGAACTTTAAGTAGGAAAATAGTTCTTAAACAGGAAATAAAAAAAGATAAAAAAAGATATCTTACATTAATGAAACTAAAAGCTTCTGTTTATCCAAAAGTCTCTGAAGAAGATACTAGCTATCTGTACCTATGTATAAAAAAAGAATCATATTTGGAAATATCACAAATGACTACGTCAATAAAAAATGAAATGTATACACAATAAAAAATGAGCAAAAGACTTGAACAATCATTTTACAAAAGAGGATTTCCAGGATAATATTCCACAAGTTGCTCAATATCATGTCATTAAGAAAATGCAAAATAAAACTACAATAACATATCACAGCCAGAATAGCCAAGGCAATCCCAAAAAAAGAACAAAGTTGGAAGACTTAACCAGATTTGAAGACTTACTCTAAAATGACACAATGATAAAATGACACAACAATGTTAAAATGACACAATGACATAGCCACAGTATAGCTAAAATGGAAAAAACTGATTATACCAAGTGTAGATAAAAATGTGAAGCAATGGTACTCATATACATTGTTTTGGGTAGTGTAAATTGGTACGAACGTTTTGAAAAACTGTGTTGCTAAAGATAGGATCACTCTATGAGCTAGTAACTCCATTCTTAGATTTTTACACAGAGAATTGTATATGTTCACCAAAAGATTTGCACAAGAATATTTGTATCAGTTTTATTCATAAAGGTCCCAAATTGGAAATAATCTAAAGGCACATCAACAAGAGAAAGATAAATATTGTGTTTTCACATAATGTAACACTACAAAATAATTTTTTAATGTAACTTTTAATGCGAACAACAATAAATGTGAATTTCACATACGAGTAAATAAAGGATGGTAAATCAAGACACAATTCTATTTATAGGAAATGAGCAAAAATAACTGATAATAGAAGTCATTGAACTGTCTGTTTAAGATCAGTGCACTTTGTTGACACCACTGAATTTATATTTGTCAACAAAAAGTAATAAAGGGAGGGTGTTTATTAGACACTCTGTTCCAAGTTGGTGGAAGTTACTTTAATGGAGTTATATCGAGAAAGAGAAAACAACAGCAAAAAGTCACAGTAACTTTCAGAAATATGTAGCTCCTTGAGCAAAGATGAATAGAAACAATATTTTTGCTTCCTTCATAAATTGGCCTCATAAACCTCGGTAAATTTCCTATCATGTCTGTTTTCCCAAAGGTTATAAGCTAGACGTGGGACTTGAAGTTTCGGTTGAATCATTCTTTCATCTGCCATTCTTTTTAATCAAATCCTCTCAGTCAGCTTGCCAATGTTTGTGTAATTTGAGTTTATCCTAGTGTATGTCTCCATTTTGACCAATTAATCTCAAGTATAATTTCAGTGTTCTCAATGCTTATTCTTCTGATGCAGTTAAGAGTCACTCAGATGTCTCCAAAGTACTGAACACCCGTGGGTAAAATCCACTAAGAAGTGCAGGGTAGAGGAAGGAATATGTGTGCTGTTAAGAGGAAGGTAAGTAGAATCTAGAGGCCTCGTAAATGTAAAGACATTGGGAACAGAGAGAGGAAGGATTGGAACCTCAAACGCACTACATGTAGTTCCTTGCAGTAAAGTGGCTTTTGCCGCCTATAACCTATGTGACCTCAGGACTTACCTTCTCTAAGTCTCAGTTTCCATCTCTGTACGTAGGGGATAATAGCACACACCTGGAAGCATAGTTGTGAAGAGTAATAGAGGTGGAAGGTGTTGAGCACAAAGGAAGCTTTCAATCAATGTTAGCAGGTGATGTGATAATAGGTTAGCCAAAGGTGGAGAGAGTTTCTGGTTTTGAGTTGTGAGATACTGAAACAAGGTTGGTAATGGGAAGTGGCTGTGTTCCACAGGGTGAGGAACCCAGATCTACCACCTACTAGTGAGTTGAATAGCACAAAGGTTGCGCCATCTTCATATAGACTTGATTTCTATTCTCTGTTGCCAGTAATGTTCCCTCACTTTTTTGTTTCCTACTAGAATTCCATGCTCCCAATACCAGGAGAGGTACCACATTTCTAATGGTCTTTTCCTTGGCCCAAAATACAAAAGGAAGCAGCCTGGATTCGGAGTAACAATGAAATATGCACGTGCCTTTCAACAGAGGTTGCTGCTAAAGGGCACAATTTGGAGCCCTATCCAGGTCTATCAGCAGAGCCTCTGTTCTTTATACCCCACCCCATTGCCTTCTAGAAGCTCTCGCTTCTGCTCCTTGCTCCATCACTTACTAGTTAATATGATCTGGGTAAATGATTTAAGGTCACTAAATTTTTAGATTCCTCGTGTGAAACTGTGGCTGCATGAGAAAACTCAGTTCAAATCATCCCTCTACCACTTAACCCCATATAAGTCATTGAGCAACCCACTTTATTTCTTCTGATGACTCACTTTCCCCTTCCATAAAGGAAAATAACAGTATCTTCCGGGTTTGTTCCAAGAAACCAATGAGTTAATGCATGCAAAGCATTTAGCAGGGCTCTTGAAACATTTCAAGTATGTAGTATACATTAACGGTTAATATTAGCTTGAGTAATATACAGGTCAACAAAATGTCAGTAGATTAAAAACGGCTAGTCCCATTGGAGTCATTGTGAAATGATTTGACCACAGGCAATATTCAGAACTAAATGCTATTTGAGAAAACCGTTGTTCTATTTCTAAAAGTGATTGATCCAATGGCTTAAAGTGGAATTTTTGCTTTTCCCACAGAGCACGAATTGTCAAAATTGAAGTCAAACACAGGCCAAAAAGAAAACTGCTCACCTTCGTGATACATGAAACTGGGAAAAGAGCTTTAAGATAAACGCCAAATTGATTGAAAAACTAACTAGCTTAGTAACTAATATATAATATATATATGAATCATGCATTAGAAATTATATGTACATATGTATTATATATGTATATATATGTGTATATATATATATATATATATGAGCATACACACACACACAGTACAATCATCTTCACTCATATAGGAGGAAAACCGTGTAATAGGGGATCCTCCCCCCCCAAGGTAATGTGACTTTGCATATGTTACTTAACTGAGCCTCATTTTCCCAGTATAAAATGTATATTTTTATGTACATCTGTATATCTGTATATATGTATATCTGAGTGGCTAGCTCATGGGGATTAAATGAGAACATACAATATGGAGTTCTAGTGCATAAAAGGCACTTTTAAAATCATTTTCCTTTCTTTTTTAAATAAGTAGGTCTTATAATTACCATCAGAGATGGAACTAAGATTGGCCAAATTCCGCAGGAAAGGAGAGTTACAGGGTGCAGCTTCATCTAAACATTGTCTCTTCCCCCGAGTCCTCTTTTGGAGAGCTCCTCTTAGTTGGGCGCAACCGTCCCCCAGCTCTCTGCTTATTTTTCTTCCTGAATTTTCATTGCATCTAGAGCACTAGCATTTGTGCATGACTGGTGTTGTGAACAGGTCCTTTTGCATTTTTGTAAACGCTCTTATTCTTACGCTCACCTTTCATGTGTTTATCTAAATATTTCTTTTCAGCAATGTTTAAAGTTTATTTTTTATTTATTTTGAGAGAGAAGATAGAAAGAAGTGCAGGAGGGGCAGAGAGAGGGAGGCAGAATCTCAAGTAGGTTCCGCCTTGTCAGCACAGAGCCCGATGCAGGGCTCCGTCTAATGAACCGTGAGATGGTGACTGGAGCTGAAGAGTCGGAAGCTTAACCAACTAAGCCACTCAGGCGCCCCTACTTACCTACATATTTCTTGCGTACTTACCATGCACAGGCACCGTAGTATGTGACTCAACTCTTTTAGAATGGGTCTCTGGGTTACAGTTTGCAAACATTCACTTACTCAAACCCACATTCTCACAGCACCAAGTCAGTATTTACTCAACCAAGACATAACATAAATAATTCTCAGTACGCTAATTACCTCTGGGAATGGCAATGCCAGTTTTATGCTGTGAAGTGTTAAGCCCTTCCATGCAGAGGTGCTCCAATAGCCTTAAAGTAAGTTAGCTTTTTCTGGGCAGGCCTCAAGCTTTCCCTTGAACCATGGCCAAGGAGATGATACCTCTGAGTCCTTTTATGGGCCAAGAATTCATCGTGTTTGTCCTCTTTTTTCTCAAACAGCAATCACAGCACCATGTTTCCATTCATTATTCACAATCTACCCTTTGTCATCTTTATCTGGAGACCCAATTGTGTTCCTTTGTGTGATAGGTGAGTGAAGGTTCTCCTCTGCTCTCTTGTCTCCAACTCTGCCGTGTTCCCAGGTTCTTTTCTTTAATGTTAGGGTAAATGTCTCTGGTTCATGGATCATGTTAAAATTTTTAAGCCTACTTGTTAATTTTGAGAGAGAGACACAGAAAGCATGAGTGGGTTAGTGGCAGAGAGAGAGTGGGAGAGAATCCTAGGTAGGCTCTGCGCGGTCAATGCAGAGCTGGATGAGGGGCTTGAACTCATGAATCGTGAGGTCATGACCCAAGCCGAGATCAAGAGTTGACGCTTAACCAACCGAGCTAGCCGGGTGCCCCAATTAATGGATCATGTCAGTATAGTCATTGTTCCTTACCCCTCTATTACTGCTTTGGTTTGGCTGCATGTAGTAATTTGTGTTAGTCATCACTGATTAACAAGAAATTTTAGTTATAGCTTCATATATCTTGTCCTGTGTTCACGCATGGAGTGTCCCTTGAGCAGGGGGAGACAATGTCTTGGGTCACTTTCTCTTTTGTCTGCATTTGGCAATCAGAGCTAACCTTTCTCAAGCACTTACTCAGGTACCATTCAATCCTCACAACTACTCCATGAAATAGGCGTAATTATTTATGAAAATAGATACTATTATTCACAGTACTTATAAATTATTGTTTGTAGATCAAAAAATTGAGTCTTAAAGATGTTCAAAATAATAATTATTTTTTTTCAACGTTTATTTATTTTTGGGACAGAGAGAGACAGAGCATGAACGGGGGAGGGGCAGAGAGAGAGGGAGACACAGAATCGGAAACAGGCTCCAGGCTCTGAGCCATCAGCCCAGAGCCTGACGCGGGGCTCGAACTCACGGACCGCGAGATCGTGACCTGGCTGAAGTCGGACGCTTAACCGACTGCGCCACCCAGGCGCCCCCAAAATAATTATTGAAATAGGTCAACCTCTTAAGTTTTTCCTGTACGCTTCTTTCTGGAATAAGAAAGGCCCTTTCCTCTTTAGCAGTGTGAATCAAAACCCAATACCGAAGAGATGAACATATTATCACTCTCAGCTCCAGACAACTACTCTAACAAAAGTGCTACTTCCTGGAAGTAAAAGTGCAAGTAAGGACTTTTGTTTGATGCATCTAACAGTAAAAAAGCAGAAAGCGTGGGTCAAAAAGTAATGAGATGCATGGGCTAATCAGCAGAGGCCATTTCAAGAGCCAGAATTTGCCTTAGACCAGGACATGGGACAACATGGCATGTTCTGTTAAATTTTATTCCTGAAATGAGGGCATCAGTAATACAAGAGGGGTATCTCAGAAATGATATGGTTCAAATTCCTTTCCTGAAAAAAATAGCTATAGACCATCCTTCACAATGAGCATCTAGAGGCTACCAAAGTTAGGCTGCTCACTAATTTATAGGGCTATACCTTCCCTTGTTGGATAGCTGTGGTGTATTAGTTTTTATTGCCACATAACAAACTTAGTGGTTTAAAACAACACAAATCCATTATCTCGCAGTTTCCGTGGGTTAGGGGTCTGACTGTGGATCCTCTGCTCAGTGTCTCACAAAAAGATCAAGGTGTCCTCTGGGCTGTGTTCCTTTCAGAGATCAAGGACCTCTTTCCAGATCACACGGTTATTGGCAGGATTTAGTTGTTTCTTCTAGCACCAAGAGAGAGAGACCACCCCCCCCCCCTTCTCTTGCTGGTTGTAAACTAGAAGTTGCTCTCAGTTCTCAGTTCTTAGACACAGAGTTCTTACCACACAGAGCTTTCCATCTTCAAAGATGCAATGGAAAAAGCTCCCTTGGATCAAGCCCCTATCATGCTCTGAATATCCATAATTCCAGAAAGAACGCAAGCTCTTTTCTGTGCTCACCTGATCAGGTCAGACCCACCTAGGCAATCTCTCTTTTGATTAACTCAGCTGAGTCTATGCTGATTACATCTGTAAAATCCATTTTGCCACACAACATAACATAGTCACAGGAGTTACAGCTCATCATATTTATGGGTTCCACCACACTCAACTGAAGGGAATTATACAAGGGGAAGAGTCAATGGAGAGGTATCATGTTAAGATTCTGCCACCACAGATGGTTAGGAAATTGTCCTGTAATGAAAATAAATCAGGCTGGATTCTGCCAACTTATACTCTGTTCTCCACATCAGCCTCTCAACTATTGGAAGACTTGATTATTCTTTGGGTAACTATTCCCAATATCTTTTAAACGATTCTTTTTTTTTTTTTTTTTAATTTAAATCCAAGTTAGTTAACATATAGTGTAACAATGGTTCAGGAGTAGAATTTGGTGATTCCATCACTTACATACACCCAGCACTCATCCCAACAAAAGTGCCATTCCTAATGCCCATCACCCATTTAGCCCATCCCCCCATCCAGCACCCCTCCAGCAATTCTCATTTTATTCTCTGAATTTAAGAGTCTCTTATGGTTTTCCTCCCTCTCTGTTTTTATCTTATTTTTCCTTCCCTTCCCCTGTGCTCATCTGTTTTGTTTCTTAAATTCTACATATGAGTGGAATCATACTGTATTTATCTTTCTCTGACTGACTTATTTTGCTTAGCATAATACATTCTAGTTCCATCCACATTATTGCAGATGGCAAGATTTCATTCTTTTTGATCACTCAGTGATACTCCATTGTGTGTGTGTGTGCGCGTGCACGTGCGCGCGTGTGTGTGTGTGTATACTACATCTTCTTTATCCATTCATCAGTTGATGGATATTTGTGCTCTTTCCATAATTTTAGCTATTTTTGTTAGTGATGCTATAAACATTGGGGTGCATGTGCCCCTTAAAATCAGCCTTTTTGTATCCCTTGGATAAATACCTAGTAGTGCAATTGCTGCATTGTAGGGTAGCTCTATTTTAAATTTTTTGAGGAGCCTCCATACTGTTCTCCAGAGTGGCTACACCATTTTAAATGATTCTTGTTTGTGAAATCCAGATATCCCTCTAAATTTTTTTTTTCAACGTTTATTTTATTTTTGGGACAGAGAGAGACAGAGCATGAACAGGGGAGGGTCAGAGAGAGAGGGAGACACAGAATCGGAAACAGGCTCCAGGCTCTGAGCCATCAGCCCAGAGCCTGACGCGGGGCTCGAACTCACGGACCGCGAGATCGTGACCTGGCTGAAGTCGGACGCTTAACCGACTGCGCCACCCAGGCGCCCCCAGATATCCCTCTAAATACACTATACTTCTTGTTTGAATCTTAGAAGTAAATATAACTCCCTGGAAGTTTCCTAAATATTATAGATTATAATAGAACTGTTATTTCTTCTATTATGCTGAATGGGCTTCTAGTGAGACATCCAAGTACTAATTTTTTATAGCTATATCATAGTGGTAACTAAAAATTCAGCCATGACCAAATAAAGCACTTTAATTACTTTTTCACGCATAGCTACGAAGCCCAAGTCATTGATATCCCCACCTTGTAGTTCGAGAATAACTTTAAACACAAACTCAATACCAAGGCCTGTTACACCACATTGTCAATTTCTCTCTTACAATCAAGTCTAGAAAACTTTTTGAATCTTGGTTCTGTCGCCTATATTGTTACCTTTCCCTCATAGTGGGGCATCAGTCACAGATTAGATAAGCTTGCCTTCATCCCAGCTGTTAACATAAATTTTGACAAAAGACAGGAAAGAGGCCAATAGGGCGTGATTTTTGATTTTCAATTTTAATCCTTTGAGTAGGGTTTGTGTGTGTGTGTGTGTGTGTGTGTGTGTGTGTGTGTGTCTTTAAATTAAAGATGAGGAGTACATGCTGTTGTTTAAAATAATTCAGGGGCACCTGGGTGGCTCAGTTGGTCAAGCATCCAACTTTTGCTCAGGTCATGATCTCATGGTTCATGGGTTTGAGCCCTGCATTGAGCTCCACACTGGTGTGGAACCTGCTTGGGATTCTCTCTCTTCCTCTCTCTCTGTCCCTCCTCCCACTCATGCTTTCTCTTTCTCTCAAAATAAACAAATAAACTTTAAAAATATATTAAAATAATTCAGACATTCCAAGTTCCTGATTTTTCTTACTAATTCATCACATACTGTTTGGTTTTGTAATGGTAGCTCTCAAACAATTATCACTCCCCAAGTTTAATCAGTGAAAGGGAGGATATTTCCAATACTAATTTCACTTACTATTTGCAAATTTCCCATAGTGAGTCCTGCCTCCTTGGATATAAGTGAACTCCTTATATTTTCACAGCACTTTCCACATTCCATATATGGCACTCGCAAAACTTTCAAATCAGAGGGGTTAACGTGATATTGTTTTCAGGCAACTAGCAAGGCCCCAAAAGGTGTCCACACTCGTGGTTAACAGCAGGTCCTTGACTAAAGCCTAGATCTGTGGTCTTAGAGTCCAGAAATCCTTCACTGTTTCCCAGAAAACAAATTAATGTGAAGTGAAGAGCTCTCCTATCAAAACTGTATCTTCCACACCAAGTAGCCCTTTCCTCCCCTGGAGCTGCTCCCAGTTGTAATGTTGACATTTAGTTGGCAGGCGTCAGTAAAGAGGGGGAGAGCACCAGTGGAAAGATTGGCTTTGCAACTCATGTGAACAAAGCATCTCTTGTGTCTCCGAGGCAGAATCAAGACCACCTTTAGAAAGCAAATGCAGCACGAATGGCCTAAGAGAACCCTGAAACAACGGCTGACATGCACACTGTGTGCCTCAATACATGCCTGGCTAAGGAGAGAGACTTATGCCCCCCACGTGATTCAGAAAATTAAAATACTAGGCTACAGACTTTATAAATACATCACAGAGTTAGAGAAAAAATAAAGAGCAGCCAAAGATTTTCATGAACAGTCATCTACATGTTGGGAAAAAAAACATCAAAACTGGCACAGAGCTGTTTAGTAGTGAATACAGGTAAGCAGGTTTTAGTTCTTTGAATCCCTTCAAGATTTGAAGCATTATACCATTGTCCAGATCAGTGTGGTATGATAATAGAAGTCGCTGATGTGAACCATGTTTGTAATTGAAATTTCCTAGTGGACGCATTAAAGAAGTAAAAAGCAGATGTAATCAATTTTTATAACATATGTTATGTAACCCAACATATCCAAACTATCATTTCAAAGTGTAACCGATATAAAAATTATTAATGAGCTACTTTACTCTTTTTTCTTTCACTATCTTCAAAATCTGGTGTGTATGTTACACATAGAGCACATTTCACTTTGGTCCCACTATTTTGCTAGTATTCAAGAACCATGTATGACCAGGGACTGCCTTCTTGAACAGTGTAGGTGTACATGAAATCACTTATTTTTATTAGGTTAACAAAGAAGGGTGTGGAGAGAGAGTGGGTGTGGATTTCCCACAGATCTCATGGGGAACTGGAAGACCAAGCAGGAAACTGACACCCTTCTGCTATGTGACCCACATCTCATGGGCCCTTTCCATCTCCAGTGTTCCATCTCTGTCTGGGCCCCCATTCTCCTTCTCTCCCTTTCTCATTGCCTACCTGCAGACACTATTGCAGTGTGAATAGCATGGAGTGTGAAGGGGGAAGAAGGGGGCTCGATTTCCAGCCTGTCCCTTGTAGACTGAAGAAGACCTTTTACAAGTTACTTAACCTCCTTGATCTCAGATTTCTTTGTATGAAATAGGATTAAGTCCTTCATCATTGAATTCTAAGGATCAATTAAAATAACAAATGTCAACTTGTCAGTCCCAAACAGACCCTGCAGTTTCTAAGCTTTTAATGATTATTTTTCAAAATGGCTATATGTTTGGTAGAAGGGGCAGTAGGGAAAGAGAACTGGAGAAGTGAAAACTTTTTAAAATATATATATATACTTAATCCCAGGCCACAATGTTCTCTTTTTTTAGTACTTAGTGCTTAAAACCTCTCTATACTTTTAGCATAACTTCAACCCAAAGAACACCGAGCTTCAGTAATACAGATATACCAAAAACATAAGAATTCACAAAAAACTTTCAGGTTTTGCTTGAGTTTGTCCAAGTAGATGGAGACCCAGATGATGAGGGGGAGACCCCTTCCTGAGCACGATGTGGGATATACACTGAATACTCCACAAAATGTCTAAGAAGGAAAGTTCATTCTGTCTGATGCATATGGGGTTGGCAAGAACTCCATCATCTAGAAGACAGTCTTCTCAGCCCCTTCCCCAACTATCAAATTGTGCCCTTGGATCTCAAGGAGCCTTACAATAATTAAATCTCTGCAATTCCTAAAGCCAGTACCACTACAGTTGCACCTACCCATAGCCTCAGATACTTTGAGAAGTCCGTACTCCAAAAAAGGGAAGACTCACCAGTTCATTCTCCTCTCCTTGGTTGAGCAGAGCCCGGTGGTCCTTCTTACTCTTCTCCTCCATCTAAACCAGACTTGTTAGGGTCCCTCCTGACTAACTCTTTAGGGAAAAGTCAAAGCTGCTTGAGACTTATGTGAACTCAGAGCAGTCACTACTTGTCACTGCTTTCTCAGGTGCTTTTAAAATCTCTTACCACAATCCTCACCTATTAGGCTAACAAAGAAAAGAGAGGAAATACTCTCCTCAGCCACAGGATTGGCCCATTCATCTATCCGCTTAGTGTGTTTCTTTTTTTTCCCCCCTCCCTGGTGTTTATTTGCTGATGTGAGATGTGATAGGCTGTAGACTTAAGTTGTTGAACCAGAAAGATTAATAATTTCGTGCACTGCCCGTAAGTATCTCAGCCAATGAATGAGAATGGCCACTTCACTAAAACCCCAAGGCAAAAAGATTAACTAGTTAGAGATGAATAAAAACCCTGTGGAACTTCGGGATATGGATATGTTGGGGTGACAATGAGAATCTAAGGAAGGGGAGTTGGTTCGTGATGGAGAATGTAGCAATCATTTTGGAATCAGGAAAACTTGAACTCTAGTACCTGCTCTACTGATGAGCCTGAGCAGATCACTTAAAATCTGAATTTTAGGTTTCTAATATATAAAGTGTCAATAATAATTAAATAGTTGATATGACGATCTAAGATATTTGTAAAAAATCAACAATAGCACCTGTCACACTCAATAAAAGATAATCATCACCATTATTGTAACTCTAATGAAGAAAAAAGAAGTTTCTAATAATAATTTGACTCCTTTCATTTTCTTTTTTTAGTTTGTAAAAAGTTTTCAGATAAGCATATAATGCAGAAGGAGCTAGAAAGGCTGATTATTGGGGATATCATCTAAATTTCCACAATTGTATAATTACCACTGAACTTGATATTTTTATCAAAAAATAGGTGCACTGGGATCCACTCAAAGTTTAAGTTGTTCATAAGAAAGAATTTTATCTTTTTTTTTTTTCTTTTTATTGCATCTAGTCCACTGAACAAAATCCTTGCCACTTTGGCTATGGAAGAAAACTTACCAGGAGTGAAGACTACAGAGGATGACACTTGACTCTCTCTTCTGCCTAAGAGAGTCATTGGTTGCCTTCAAGGGAACCAGTGCTGCCTTGAAGTTTAGGAGAATCCAACGTGCTCTCTGGCCCAGGAGGAAGTGGTTGATGGAAACAAACAATTACAGCTTTGCATGCCAGAGAGGCTGCTGAAGTGCCCACACTAAAGAGAAATATGTGATCACAAATGTGGCATTTTAAGTGTTACCAATCTGAGGTAGAGCTCAGATTTGGAGAAAGTTGTCCTGGGTTTTAGTAAAATGTAATTAAAGACTTGAGGAGCAGCTGTCACTTACTTCTTATCCATCCACTATTCACTCATATTTCTGCTAAAAGAATAGCTCCTTTGTCTGGGCAGTCTGACTTCAGCTGAAAGCACAAGGATGAGTCACGATTTACCTAAGAGTGGGCATGTGACCCAGTTCTCAACAGTAACGTGCAAAAGAAAGACAACTAGGGACAGAGGTCTTCTGGAAAAGATGAACCTATTGATGAAAAAGAGAAAATAGCTTATTTTCTATCTTTTACTCCCTTCCTTTGAAAGCGATAGGTGAGGATGTGATGCTTGGAGTATGGCAGCCATCTTTCGATCATAAGGAGAATGAAAATCACCATGCCAATGATGGCAGAGCAAAGAGCAGAAGAGCTTAGATCCTTATGATACCACTGAGCCATGGCACTAAGCCTGGGACTACTCGCTCCAGACACCTTGTTCCAAACTTAATGAGATGTTCTTAATAAAGCTGCTGCTGTTTGTGGTTTCTGCTACTTACAGCCCAAAGACACAAAAATGTAACACCTATCACAACTCTGTTCAACACCTACTCAGTAATTACATGTTAAACAACAGATACTCCAGACATTCGTGCTAGGCCTTTGGGATTTAGTGGCAAAAAGGAAAGTCACTATCCTGAGGGAGTTTACGGTTTCTTGGGAGAAACACACAAGTGAGCACCTGCCTAAGTAGAAAGGATCTAGAACTCAGAGTGAATGGGATAACAGCTTCCTGAAGGAAGTGGCATCTGTGCCGACATCGCAAAGATGAGTGGAAGTTAACCAGGTGGAAGGAATGGGGGATAGAAGTGGTGGTGAGCACATGTTAGGCCAGAGAACAGAAGGACAGAATGTGTGAAAAGATTCAAGAGAGGTGAGAAATATAGCCTGTGTGGGGTATCAAGAGAAATCAATGACTTCAGAAGAGAGGCAGAGAAGGGATGCACAGAGCAATGACGATGGAGACGTAAACAGGGGTGCGCCTGGCCTTGAAGAGCTTATAAATCAAGTCAAACTGGTTGGTCCATTCTTTGAGTGGATTGCATGTGTGCCCGTGCATGTGTATGTGTACGTGTGTGGGTTCATTTGTTTTGTTTTGTTTTGTTTTGTTTTTGCTTAGTATGTGGCTAAAGAGTTCTCCTTACTGGCTAGACCTGAGACCTTTCTACTAATGAACATTCTTTCCATTCAACATAAAGTCTTCTTTGTTTTTCATGTTTACTTGCTTATTTTGAGAGAGAGAGAGAGAGAGGAAGAGAGTGCAGGGAGAGGCGGAGGGAGAGAGAGAGAGAAAGAGAAAATCCCAAGCAAACTCTGCACTGTCAGTGCAGAGCCCGTTGTGGGGCTTGAACTCATGAACGGTGAGATCATGACCTGAGCCAAAACCCAGTATTGGATGCTTAACCGACTGAGCCACCCAGGCGCCCCCAACATAAAGTCTTCTAATAATTACAACTGTTCACAAATGGCCCACAGGTCATGAGCTTCCGAGCCCTAGCAGTGTGCATGCTGACATTTGGCCTGCTCACCATACAGATAATTGAGTCACCAGGTCAAAGTTTGTATTAGATGTCTTGAGGTTTTGTAAGTACTGAGCTGTTGCTTCAGCCACCAGAGGACATGCTCTGCAGAGAAAATAATCACATCTGCCTTAAACCCTAACTCCCAGAAGATCTGCAACTGATAAACGTCAAAGGATCCACTGTCAGATGTCCATAAGCCAGAGAAAGCCAGTCACACTCCTGTGGCTTAGCCAGCCCCTTGCAGGCCCACGTGTGGAAGAGTCGCCAGTTGAGTTTATGTGTGTAGCAGGGAAGTGGGGCAAGGGTGAAAGGATCTCTGGTGCGAGAAGCCACATCAGCATTAGTAGGAATGACTTCCTCCAGGCTGCACAGCCATAGTGCTCAGGAGGTGATAACTTACGTTGGGACATTGGGACATTAGGACTCTCAGATCCTTTCTATCTGAAGGCAGCAGATTCTTGATCCCCTGTGGCTGGAAGCAAAACACAGTTCATCCTGTGAACCCCGAAGGCAAACTCTTTACTAATGACAAGAAGTTGTCACCACCATATGCCATAAGGTAAGGCTTCCAGAGACAGGAGGGGAGGGAGGAGCAGGATGAGGAAATGCAAAAGGAAAGGGAGGGAAAGGCTCACCTCACACACAGTCCTGAAGAAATGATTCCCCTCAGAGGCCTAGTCTTAGACCTTACAAGGACTTACTGTTCAGAGTAAAGCCAGAGGAACTATAGAACTAAGAGAGTATCTCATTTCCTCCCACAGTCCCTGACTCAGAACGCAATTTGGTTAACTGTTCAACTCTTGGTTTTGGCTCAGGTCATGGTCTCTTGGTTCATGAGTTCAATCCCTACATCAGGCTCTGTGCTGACTGCCTGGAGACTGGGATTCTCTTTTTCTTCCCTCTCTCTCTGCCCCTTCCCACTCATTATCTTCTTCTCTCTCTCTCTCAAAATAAATAACCTTAAAAAAAAACCCACAGAACTTCAATTTTAAAGATATTATTCAAAGTCAGCAATATATTTCAAGTATCAACTAAAATTTGCACTTACTATACAAAAATATTTCAGCTCACAACATGTACCTTGCTTTATTCTTTTTGAAGAGCCTTGGAAGAAAAAAACTAGATAACCAAGTTGAAGCCAGTGGATGGAAATCTGATCGAGCTAAGGAATTAGATTTTATGTGGTTGGCAAAAAAGCATCCCTTAGGGGTGTACAATGACTCACCGACCTGTTCAGCTCCATTCCATTCTGCCCACACATGTGAAAAGCTGCCGTATGCAATGCACTGTTCTAGGCCCTAAAATGAGAATCTAGAGCTGAATGAGCCTCAAACCCTGCCCTTGAGCTCAGACTACTGGAGTCATGTTCCAGAATCTAAATCTGTATTTTCTGCTTTCCTCCAGCTGCTCTTGTGACCCATGTCACAAAAGGGCTTTGACAAGCTCATCTTTCAGCCACAAGCTCAGTTCCAACTAGTCATTGATATGTTAACCATTCACTGCTCAGCTAGATCCTTTGAGGTGTCTTCCTCCTGTAGAAACTGGATGATTCAGAATCTGTTGCCAGAAGTTATAATGTTTGAAAGTCACTGATTGTTAGAATATCTGAACTTATAGTAGAAAACAAGGCAGCTCAAGGATTTCTGATTAGAGAATGTGAAGCAAGGGGGAAAAGGTATTCCACCTCCCCCACTTACAACTGACTCCTGATTCATGAGGTTCTCATTTCTGTTCTTGTTCCAGGCCTGTCTCCCCATTCAGCTGCCCTCTGTAGGGGACAGAGACACAAGTTAGGTAGCTGGGCCAGCTCTTCCATGGCCCTCATGGGGGTCAAGTATGAGAGCCGGCATCAAACCTTAGGATCTTCTTGGTCTTGATTATAAAATCAGTTGGGGCGCCTGGGTGGCTCAGTCGGTTGAGCGTCCGACTTTGGCTCAGGTCATGATCTCGCAGTCCGTGAGTTCGAGCCCCGCGTCAGGCTCTGTGCTGACAGCTCGGAGCCTGGAGCCTGCTTCGAATTCTGTGTCTCCCTCTCTCTCTGCCCCTCCCCCACTCATGCTCTCTCTCTCTCTCTCTCTCTCTCTCTGTCAAATATAAATAAACATTAAAAACAGTTTAAAAAATTAGCTTCAGATGCATTGCAGATACCGTAATTTGGTGTGGAGCATTGAAAGTTATTCTTTCTTATGCACTTGCTTATGCTGTGATTTTAAAAGTATTGTATCTTCAGTCATTGAATAAGTATTAATTGATTTAATCTGTTATGGGGTCGATTATATTTTCCTAATGGTTTATACGTCCAGGTTTGGTAGCCCTCGTGGCCCGTGGGTTCACCAACTTTGCTCTGGGGTCCATTCCCATAGCATTTATACATAAGTCAGTAACAAAACTCTTACCACATTCAAGGGAAAGGACCGTTCTTCAAATCCCAGCATTAAGTTCAGGGAGTGGCAGATATGGTAGGTGCTCAATAAATAATGTGTAAATGAATAAATCACTCTGTCCCTGCCTAGAGAATCTGCTTTACAATATTCCATTTTTCAGATTGGGCAGATGCGTACAGAGTTTTTCCTTTAGGTTGGTCATTGGCAGAGTGGAAAACAGAACTAGAGCAGATACTATCTGTGGTCTGTTTAAATCCCTGTGGATGCCTTTGAAGCCTCAACAGGGGTTTGCATGTTCTTCTAATGACCTGCATTGGCCATTCTCTGCAGAGGATTGCCTTTGAGCCCTTTTGTCTTTCCCAGCAAAGACCCCAAAGTGCCTGGAATTTACTCCCCACCCCCACTCTCCCCAAGCAGTCCTGAGCCAATGATGAAGGCTGAGTCTGAGCCTTTTCTCCCTCGCCAAGAGTTAGGACACTGAGGTGAAGTTTGCACTCCCAAGCTCCCTGGCAGCATCAGGTTGAGGTTAACACTTTGCCAAAAATCACATTTTTACTTGTCTCTTCTTCCACTACTGTACCAGTTTCTCCTGGAACAGTTCCTTAATAAAATATTTGCACATAAATCCCTGTCCCAGTGTCTGTTTCTGGGAACCCAACTTCAGGAAAGAACTAAGGCTTCCTGATATTTGTATCCCCTGAATCTACGTAGGTACCATCAACCCATTTCTATTGGGGGGAAGGAAACCACCAGCTATATAAACAGATTTCACCTTCCCATGCTCTCACCTGGCTTTTACCCAGCAACCTCACCTCAAGGCCTCCAATTTCTTCTCTCCCTGCTGTAAAATTTTCCATAAAACACCTGAGTTTAGTTTTACCATTTTTTCTGCCTAAGGTTTTAAAAACTTTCCAAGAGAAGTCGTAACTTATTTTATGCTGCTGGAAATGGATTGACTATTGTCAGGGAACTTAAGTTTACCAAAACTTATGCCACATTGCCCAGGGTACTCTGTGTATTTAGTAGCTGCATAAGAACAGAATGTCTGTGTAATTTAATATTTGGGAGGGCTTTCCTGATGACTGGTCACAAGAACAAATCTACACCGACTGCCAGTTGCATGGCTTGTCAGCTGAGCACAGTAAATGCCAGTGAGAATGATTGTCAAGCGTTAACTGTATTTGTCAGGTAAGTCACGAACTGGAATCTGACTAGTGGCCAAAAATGCCCTGGTGCTGTCAGATCACTACCATGGTGAACACTAAACCCCCACTCCTGCCTCCCTCATTGCTACTGACAATGCTGATGACCACTGAGACCAGTGATGGATGCTGAACAGAAGGGCAATAGCATTTCTGAAATTGATGTTGTCTCCACTCAAAGATCAGAGTTTCGATTATATTTGTCAATCCAGGAGGTTTCCCTGGGAAGAAAACAGCCTGGATGAGGCCAGACGATTACAAACATAGGGAATGGGGGAGCCTGGGTGGCTCAGTCGGTAAAGCGTCCCACTTCAGCTCAGGTCATGATCTCCCAGTTTGTGGATTTATACCCTGAGTCAGGCTCTGTGCTGACAGCTTGGAGCCTGGAGCCTGCTTCAGATTCTGTGTCTCCCTCTCTCTCTGTCCCTCCCCGACTCCTGCTCTCTCTCTCTCTCTCTCTCAAAGATAAATAAACATTAAAAAATGAAAAAAATCAAGGGCACCTGGGTGGCTCAGTCGGCTGAATGTCCGATTTCTGCTCAGGTCATGATCTTGCGGTCTGTGAGTTCGAGCCCCACGTCGGACTCTGTGCTGACAGCTCAGAGCCTGGAGCCTGCTTCGGATTCTGTGTCTCCCTCTCTCTCTGCCCCTCCCCCACTCATGCTGTGTGTGTGTGTGTGTCTCTCTCTCTGTCAAAAATAAATAAACATTAAAAAAATTAAAAAAAAAAAAGAAAAGAACAGAGGACTTAGAGTTTTAACAAAGAGCAGGGATAACTGGACTCATCTCAAGGGAGAGAAGTCTGTCAGTGGGGTTTCTTCCCACCCGAGTCTTTTATAACATGGAGTAGAGAATGCAGGGTGATAAACACAGTATTTCCAAAGGAATTACACCAAAAAAAAAAAAAAAAGTTCTCTCCCCACTGCTGGAGTTGGCAGGAAAATATTGTAGATGTATCTCTATGGGGACAAGGGCAAGATAGCACATTTAGGGACAATCTAAGTTATTCTTTTAGGATCACAGTTCCAACACCTGATTCATCATCAGAATCACCTGGAGAGCTTGCTAAAGATACAACTCCCCTGGACTCATCTCAGAGATTCCGACTGAGTACGTGTGAGGTTGGGCCCAGGACTTTATTCCTAATAAGCAACTTGGGGATTTTCACGACGGCTCAAGTTTGGGAACCAGGTTCCACAGGAAGCCTATAAATTGCTGTGAACTATTTCCTGGATAGAGTGAGCTAACACATAATGGGACAGCCAAGAGGCCAACTAAACACTACCTATAAATATGCCCCAACTTGGACTTCCTTGCGCAGGTCCTTGCATCTCATTTCAAGATCCAGTAGACTTGAAGGACCAATTGTAAAAAGCCTTCACCATAGTCATATGCTGGGATGACAAGGACACAAAACGAGGTCTAAAAATAAAGTTGACTCTTTTGAATTGCAAGTGACTGATTCTATAAACCAAGGTTGGAAGTAGGTCATTCTCTACCTTATTTTACATAACAATCAGGGGCACCTGGGTAGCTCAGCTACCTGGGTAGCTTCTTAGGTCAAGCACCTTTAGTTCAGATCATGATCTCATGGGATCCAGCCCTGGAGTTGGCTCTGTACTGACAGTGTGGACCCGGCTTGGGATTCTCTCTCTCCCTCTCTCTTTCTCTCTGCCCCTCCCCTGCTCATGTTCTCTCTCTCCCTCTCAAAAACAAATAGACACCTAAAAAATAACAACAAATAAATAAATAAATAAATAAGAACCAGCAGACTACATAAAAAAGGATAATTTTAAATAACTAGTCAATTATGGATAATTACGTTTTAATTAAACTAGAATTACACTCAATTCCTAGAATTGTGTGTTCGTTAGTTCATTCCTTCTTCATTTATGCATATTCTCTTATCCTCCTTTACTGATTCACACAACACATTGAAGAGCTATACTATGTGCCAGGCCAAGACTTAAGGACCCTCCTTAAAGTTTTAGAGATGAAGGAAAAGAAACTATTGCCACATTTAATTTTCTTTGACTTCTGCAGTTATGAAGAAGGGAGTAAATAATATTCACATGCCAATAGTCAAGATGTAGACACAGTGACTAATTTGCTCAAGTCGCAAATCAGGAAAGTCTGGATTAGAGTTCAGAAGGGTGTGACGCCTAAGCTCATACTCTTAACTGACATATGCCATGGCCCAAAAGGAAATTTGAGGTTGATTTTCTCTATCCGAGTACTGTGTGGTTACTGGTAATGTGGTCAGACATGGGGCTCTGAATAAGAGCCAATAACTTCAGCTGGCACGACTGCTGTGACAACAAAGCCAGCTCTGCCCTCACCCCAGCCCCAGGTGCACGCCCAGACTCCTGCTGGCTGGAGCCACCCCACTCTTCTCTGGGACACTTGTGAACTTTCCCCACTGTGCTAGGCTGAACTGTGGGTGGATACACAAAGATTTGGCCTTTCCCAACTACGACTCTCGGCATCCAGACCAAATCAGTTTCTGGGATCCATTTAGGGAGGATCCAGACCTACAAAATTAGCCTCAAATCAAACCGGTTTCCAATTAGTCATGGATGGTGGCTTGATTCTTAAGACTGTCAAGTTCACCAAATTCTCAAGGCTAGCCTTGGGTTAGGCGAGGACAGAATTGGCTCAGCTTTCAGACCACAGGATCCAGCCAGTTGTGCAGTCACCTCCTCTTGTGCTTTGTTCTGTGCCTACGCAGGCCAGGGACAGAGTGGCTTTAGGGCTCTGTGGAGCTTTCTCAGAGTGTATCCCTCCTACATGTTCCTGTATGGACTTCCACTAAATAGGCATTCACCTAGGGGGGAGGAATCTTTCCTATCTTTGTAAGTTATGTTTTCTGGTTACATAAACCTGGAACAACCTGGATCCCAGATGGCCTACCACTCTGAAGTCCCTCCTGAATCACTGAGAATTTCCACAGAAGCCCTCTGCAAGTGATGCTGCTTGCAGGGCTCCTACTCACAGCATGCTCTCCCCTCCTGCCACCGGCTTGGCTCTAGGTACCACAGGTCACCACTCTGAGATGATCTCTGCTCCTGCCCGAGGCTTCTGTGGGCCTTGTCTGACCCTGAGATTGGTTGCCAGGGTCCCCAGATTTCTGTGACCGCATGGCCACTCTGTCTCACTTGTCCATTCTCCATCCCCTTCAGGCACTTTCTATCTCCTTTAGCCATTTGGAGACATGCTCAGACTATCCATGTTACTTGTTACCTATGTGTCTGTGCATGATACGATCAGCCATTAGCAACATGCATCTGTGCTCCCACAGCCACAACACTGTCAGGATTCTCTCCACCCGCCTTTTATTGCACTGTGACACACAGAACACAAGACGGTTTAGCTCTTCCTCTCTTTCTCTCTCTCCCTCTCTGCACTCCCTCTCTCACTATCACAGCTTCCCAAGTCCTTGCAAAAGTTCTGAAAGTTAGGGTGAAACCAGAGAACAGAGAGAATACACACCCAGTCGTACTCAAACTTCCCTTGTCCTCCAAAACCTTGTCCCTTGGTTTTTAAACAAAGTGCCCTGCCCCAGTTTTCCCTCCCCTTGGGTTGAGCATATCCTTGAGAGAACTTTTGTCCCTGCACATAAATTCACTCCTTGGGTCCCCTACACATTGAGAGTGTCTTTGCAACACATGCCTAACCCATCTAACTCCACAGCATACCTCCGCACTCTGCCATGTAAATGGGCAGCCGGACTGATGAAGCTTCCATGTTGGAATCACTATACTTTGCACTTTGTGTTTTTTATTCATAGTCCTATTGTTTTAGTTCAGCTTCTTTGTACTGCATGGAAAGCAGATGTTCACAGACAAAGGAGGAAAAATAAATCAACAAAATGTCCTAGTGATTATATTTTTTATTCAATCATGCCACAGCTGCTTGCCGAGCCCCAACCACTGCCCTGTGTTGGGTGCCGAGTGGGCAGATGAGAAGAATCAGGCTTGGTCCCTACGCTCAGAGAACGCGCACTCTAGTTAAAGTGGAGTTGGGTGGGAGTTGGAGGAATTCAAAAAGGCACAGGACCATAGTGCATGATCAAAAGAGGTGCCTGCCACACAAAGGAGACATTTGTGGAGTGCAGTGTGTAGACAGAAGAGATCTCCCTTCTGGCTTGCAGACCAGGTGGCATTCTAACTGGGTCTTGAGAATGGGTGGGATTTGGGCATGTGGGGAGGAGAGTAAGAATTATGGATGCCCCCAAAGAGAAAGCAGCATGAGCAAAGGTATCGAGTTGGGAAAGTAAGTCCCTGTATGCCTGGAGTGAGTGAGTTACCGAGTGCTGGCAATAATGAGCTACCGACTGGCGTAAGGGAGGTTAGCCTAAAGCCAAGACAGAGTCCATATGACTCGAAAATGCTGGACAAAGTGGAGGCCGAGCAAAATTCAAGCAAAGATATAGGTTTCTGCTTCTGGAGACCGAAATCACAAACCAGAGCTATATCTGCTCCCACAAAATAGGCTGTAGGCCTCTGGTTATTGGATTTTACTCCTCAGCGATGGGAGTTGACCTTTCTGTGACTGATGATCAAATTCAAGAGAACTTCTATGAGAACTAAAACCTCTTTCTAGAAGCAATTACACTTGTCACGGCAGTCCACTGGATGGTTACCTTGCCTTGATTGCCTTCTT